>NC_133350.1:24731067-25031067 GCF_030506205.2 Paramisgurnus dabryanus | reverse complement strand
ATGCGCTATTAATCAGAAGCAAAAATACTTATCCCAGGGGGAATTACTTTCGTTACAATTTACATACAACATATAATATTATAACAACATATAATATTAATTAAACTTCACAGTTTTCAATGTCCATGCGGACGAACATATTTTACTTTCGTTTTTAAGTTAAGATCACACGTCGATTAACAGATGTAAAATATTCTTACATTAACATACCTAGTATATTTTTATATAGATCTTTTTTTACTAAATAGTACTATTACTGTCTTTTTTAAACATATAAATAATTCATAATTTGAACAAAAATAATAATTGGTTTAGTTCTGATATTGTATACTTTTAATAAGAAAAACATGGTGTATAATTACATTTTTAGAATAGGCTTTACATAAGGTTTGTACTGTAAAAATACTTTATTTGTTACAAACAAAAGATAAAGAATTTACAAACGTGTGGAGAGCCATTTCAGCACTTGGACAGCGAAATGTTTTTTTTTAAAGCATTACTTAAAATGTTTTCTCATCTCACCATATCTACAGGTGCAGAGTCATTATATACAATAAATCCGTTGGGTAGCATTTAAAAAAAAACATTTAAAAGTAGATGCATTTGTTTAAAGCAAAGCATTTATTTACTTAGCTACAGATGAAGCAGCTCTTTGCGCCTTCTAACGTCTCATAATTGGTCATCATTTATGTCCAAGAGACTCAATAATAATCTGTTACATTTTAATCCTTTAATTTTTCATATTAAAAAGCGTTTTTGTGCTGCTGCGCATCCATGTAATAAACAAACCCGCGTTGTCATTCCGTTAATACGCATATTATCAACGCGCTCTTTACTCGAACAGAAAAAACTCGCCTCGCGAATTGCGCCGGTTGTATAGAGATTCCAAAGTCTCTCATGAGCTAGAGGACAAATATCCAGGGAGTTCAGTATTTCTGTGTGGGCATGCATCAGGGAAAGGTGTGTGAGTCTTTTCTGGGTCATGGTGCTGCATACCAATGTCTTCAAAAGATGCAAGGCGGAGAAAGTGCGCTCGGATGAGGCCACGGATAGGCACAGTAATGAAATTAAAATCCAAAATACACGTAATAACCTACGTGTGTCAAAAATAATTTCCTAAAATATTCATAAGTAATATATCAATTGTGCAAAATATTTTAACCTAAAAAAAATATATTTCTCGCCTTCCCGCGACCATGCGTCAAGGTCTGGAGGAAAATGATACCTGCCCGGATCCCACGCACGCATCTGCAGTTATATACATTTTACAAAACCAGTATTCATTAGATTTTAAGAACTTTTTTGCCACTTTTAAAACTGTAAAACTAAATAAAAAAGATATCATATGCCGAATAAGCATGTAAGCATATGTTTTCTTGTTCGCTCCACGCAACACGGGTTTAAACGCCGTTTTTTTTCTAAAGAATAATGTTTACACTTTATTGGTGGTGGTTGAGAATAATTTATATTGCTTGCAGAATAATGTATATTGCATTTTAGCGCAATATAAATGTATCATATTGTTATTCTTAAATTAAAGAATACTAATATATTTTTTACAACATTTTTAACTTTAAAACATACATATAAAGATGCTTTGTACAATAGCTTTGCTTCTGACAACAATTTTCTGTAATAAATCAGTAAATGAATCACAAAATGTGTTGAAAGTGGCGAATAAAATGCTTGTCAATTCAAACAAAGGTGTATAAAACCGCTTTAATTAACAATAACTAAACTGTGCTCTTTTGCATACCTCTACTTTTCTCATGTCTTTCTTTATACCACCTTTATCTTTTTAAAATCTTGCCACTTTTAGAAATAATTTGTTTGCATTTTTTGTATACTGCACACTTTATTTGCATCAACTATACCCATAATAACATTTTCTACGTTTTTCTTTCAATAAGGAAATCTGTTTATTGTTATGAATAACGGCTGAAAGGATAAAAAAAAATCATAACACTGACTGCCTATATGCGCAAGAAAGGTATTATTAAAGTTTTAAATATGTAAAACTAAATAAAGATATCATATGCCCACTGTACAGTATGTAAGCATAGGCCCATGTTTTCTTGTTCGCTCTGCGTGGGTTTAAACGCTATTTTTCTAAAGAATATTTTTTTAACTTTATTGGTGGTGGTTGAGAAGAATTCCTCTTTCCATATGTATAGCATTTTAGCGCAATATACATGTGTCATATTATTGTTCTTAATATATTAAGAACAATAATACTAATATATTTTTACAACATTTTTAACTTTAAAACATGTATTTTTATACCACATGAATCTCTTTAAAATAGTAATACTTTTAGAAAAACGGACATAATTATTAATATTATAAACAAACAATGAAACGGTGTCAAAATTCGACAACACAAATAATTAAGATATTCATTGTAAATAGAGTTAAGGGTATTAGGCTCACACTAAATTCTTTGTTGCACTTAGTATAAATGCCCATTGCACGTACAGTCATCTTAATAAATGTATGCGCTGTTATGCTGGCAAGAAGGGGTTGACGTCACTTTGCTGTTTTAATAGAAATATTAAATATTCAGCAATGCCCTTATTAACTTCTGGAAACAACCGCAATGACAACGCATATAAAAATGTAGTTTTTTATGCGCCACCTGGTGGATTTTCTGTGAAGCGAAACACATTAAGGGAAAAGGGAAAGTAGCCCCCCCGAAAACACTTGCAGAATTCTGCGTGACTCCGCGAGACGATTTGGCGAATGCCGCGGGAGAAAACGCGCGTTTTTAAAGGCCACATCTGTATGCCGAAGAGGACCCGTAGCACACTTTCGATCCGACAATGGCACAAATTTCACAGAAGCAGAGAAGGAGCTAAAAAGAGCAATTGCAGAGTTAAACAACGGATCAATTGAGAAAGCTTTAATACATGACAATATCAAGTGGACGTTCAACCCACCTACAGCATCACATCATGGCGGTGCCTGGGAAAGCATGATTAGACTGGTCAGGAAGGTCTTAGTATCTGTTTTACATCAACAGGCTTTAACTGAGGAAACCTTAGTCACAGTCTTATGCGAAGCCGAAGCAATTCTGAATGACCGACCAATTACGAGAGTTTCTGAGGATCCTAATGATCTAGAGCCATTGACGCCTAACCACCTTCTTACTTTGAACAGGAAACCAGTTTGGCCTCCAGGTCTGTTTGATCAAAGGGACCAGTACGTAAGACGAAGATGGAAACAGGCTCAATATCTTTCAGATTTAGTCTGAAAAAGGTGGACAAAAGGATATCTTGTTACTCTACAGGAAAGACAAAAGTGGAACAAAACAAAACGTAATCTTATGGAAGGAGATATCGTTTTAATTGCAGATGCTACAGCACCACGAAATTCTTGGATGATTGGTAGGATTATTAAATCCTTTCCAGACAAATCAGGCATAGTCAGAACTGTACAAATCAAAACCAAAACCAACATAATTGAAAGACCAGTGACAAAATTAGGTTTATTGGTAGAACAGTCAATGTAAAGGTAAAAAACAGACCAAAGAGGGGTTTATTTATTTGTTTATTGTTTTTATTGTAAGATGTAAGATTTATAATTGTTATGTCTTGAAGTGCCATGAACAATTATGGTCCGGTTGTGTTGGAGCCATTCTGCATGTTGTCATGAGATGGCGCTGTGATCTGCGCTAGTCTTCTTAAGACGAGGACTAATTATTGCAGGAGTGGCGCACAGCGAGGTGCATGGTTTTTGACCGTGAGACACGGCGTGCTGTAGGCAAAACTTTAAGTTGAGATTTAAGTTTATTTTGAGAAGTGATTTATTTTTATTTATGTTAATAAATGGATTGGCATATCCAAATTTTATATTTGGACTTTTGAAAGTTAATTATAAATGCTTTAATTATTTTAAGCCAAGAGGAAACATTACGTTGCAAACACGCGTGCAAAACGACTTAAATGTGCGCCAACAAGTACTCTTTAAACAGATATGCATACATTTGGTACCAATGTGTACCTTTGAGGTACTAATAGGCACTCTTTGTAAAAGCTTTTGTACCTTTATTTCTGAGATCGGTTCCTTTTGTGGTTTACAGAAAATAACAGCACTCAGGTTTAGATCGATATGAAAGTGAGTAAATAATGACAGATGTTTTTATTATTTTCTGTTTGATCTTCCAGCATTAATCTGAAGGTAATGAAAGATCAAAGTTTGACGGTGACCTTGAGGGACTCAGTCAAGTTTCTGATCATCCTGCACAAAGTTTGGCAGAATCATCCGTATCACCAAGACTATCTTGGATTCTAAACCCTGGACAGCCACCTCCTATCTAAAAGTGTCCACGGCCTGCTCGGTAAATGAAAATAGATAAATATTCAGGTGTATGTTCAGATAAAAATGTGGTAAAAATGATTCTCAACACATTTAGTTAATAGTTCTTTGAAGGTAACCTGACATGAACTTAAATAACAATTTTTTTACTTTTATTTAACCCCACTGGTCAGTTTTACCACAGTGTGAACTTTGAAGTTAGTGGCTTGATCCCAGGAACAGACCCTGGCAAACAAGATGCCATCATGTTTGTAAAAGGAAACAAGCTTACAGTTACCAGGTGAATGCAAATATGAATACACTGTTAAATTTGACAGTAATATTTGTGACCCTGCCTATAAAATCCAGGCTAAAGTTTCATAATCTAATAATGAGATTATGACCATCAAAGTTTGATTTCAATCTTTGACATAATCTTACTCATCAATATTATATTAAGGTTACATTTTCACAAAATATACATTATGCAGGATGAGTTTATGTATGTCTGTCTCAACAGGGGCTTGAAAAAAGATTCCAGACAGGATGTGAAGAATGGAGAAAATGTGCCTTGTTGGTTCATTCATAATAACGGCATTGGACTTCTTGATGGACTTCACACAAACTACATCAAGTCTGATCTCTTCAAGAACATCTGACAAACACACAAAAGCTCTTGTCTAAAACTGTCACCTATAGACCGTTTCAGCAGTAACAACATAAACAAGCGGCTGTCGCGGTCCGCACATAACTTCCGGTAAGCTTTGCTAAGAATAAACAACAACAAAGTTCTTTAAACGTAGTTTATTTATATAACAAGCAAATAAACAACACATAGATTACCTAGGAAACCAAAATATTTGTTATTTTCGAGGAGGCATTTGTTCAAGATATCAGTTTAGCAACTAGTCAGACCATTAAAAAACGAAACCGGAAGTAAAGTTCGGATCCAGACATGTATCACATGCGTCGGATGAAAACGTTTATACAGTAAAAGTACATTTAATGTGTAGTTTATTTCGGAAATACATGCCATAGTTGACAATGTGTCAGAAAGCGGTTTATAAAAGTACCTTATTGATCAACTAAATAAAATAAAGGCATCACCTGTCCAAACATGCCCTGTGTTTCAATGTGAACTTTGCTTATTTGCTTAATCAAGACATTTGATATGAATCACAGTTTAAATGCAAATATACATTGCACTTCAGAAAAGTATTCAGACCCCCTTACCTTTTTCAATTTTATTGTGGGAGATTAAAACCTAAAATATTTGAACTTTTTCTTATTACTCTACACTCAGTATCCTATATTGACAAAGTAAAAACAGATTTTTATCACATTTAAGTATTCAGACCATTTCCAACAACACTTGACCTCAGATGACTCTCATTTCTTATGATCATTGCTGAGATGTGTCTACACCTTGACTTGAGTGTAATTGTAATTGATTTGAGTGTAGATTAATGATAAAAATGAATTTAAACAATTTAAACAACAACAAAATATAGAAAAGTGAAGGGGTGATGTTTTTTTTGTAAATGTAATGGCAATTTTTTTTAACCTTTTTGACATCTTTAAATCTGATATTTTAATATTGTAAAATAAGGCCACAACACTTTACAAACTTTTCAAAGGTTACCATCTGTCAATAGTAAACTAAACTATTAGTAAATGATTAACTTAAGTGTAACATCTACACAAACAAATATTGCTGAAGCGAACACATCAGCAAATAAGTATTGGTATGTTACCAATATTTGCTCATAATATAAATAATTGAAGATCACCCAGGCATGTATACATTATATATTCAATTAAAATTATCTTTAAAAAAAAAGAAATATACTAAACCAAACCTAATACACTGCAAAAAATGACTTTCTTACTTAGTATTTTTGTATTGTTTTCAATAGAAATATCTAAAAAGTCTTAAATTAAGGTGTTTTTTCTTGATGAGCAAAACGACCTAAGTAAATAAGTCTAGTTTTAAGACAAATAATATACAATTTAAGTGAAATTGTCCTTAAAACAAGCAAAATTATCTGCCAATGGGGTGAGAAAAAAAATTGTGAAATAAGATTTCTTTTTTCTTAAACACTTAATTCAAGTAAAATTTTCTCACCCCATTGGCAAATATTTTTGCTTGTTTTAAGCATAATTTCACTTAAATTGTATATTTTTTGTCTAAAAACTAGTATTATTTTCTTAGGTAATTTTGCTCATCAAGAAAATACATCTAGATTTAAGAATTTTTAGATATTTCTACTGAAAACAAGACAAAAATACTAAGTAAGAAAGTCATTTTTTGCAGTGTACACACTCACCCACACAGGTTGTCTGTGTTAGTATTTGCTCTTGCACAAGCAAACATAAAGTGATTGGGGTTCAGTGTTTGAAGTCATTGCTGAATGCAGTTGATGCAGTTGCACCATGTCTGCAGGCTGGACTGTTGTGTTATTCTCTCTATTTGTATGTATTTATGTACAATCAGGGTCTTTTGAGACGTTGGTCATCTCAAAGAGCAATGAACAATGGGTAAGTCTTTGTTATCTTTGATATTTGCTGCTTTACAATCATTCTGTTAACTCATGTTAGCATGTCAGTCATCTGACAGAAATCATTTTTTTCTGTCATTGATAGAAACCGCTTAAAATGAGGGACATTATTTAAAAATACCAGTTACCTTAAATGAACCTTTATAATTTGTATAGTGTAAGGTAAGGTATAGTGTAGTAAGGTATAGTGATGTTTCGTTAAAATGAATGTTTATTTGGTATTCAATATTTAAAGTCTAATGGTCTCATAACAGGTTCTGGTCATGTCATTATTTTGATTAAAATATAAAGCACATCAAATGAAATTGCACGTATGTTTTAAGCCTAAAAGTTTACACAAAATGTTCTTAGTCCCACCCACAGGGCATCCAGGGCGACATGAACAGACTCTTAAAGGTATTGATTACTTTGCATTAGCACAAAGATTAGATGCATGATTTTTTTAACTAGATTGTATACAAACATTTATAATTTTACACTGTATAAACATATAACACATGTTTAAATGATCTTTCTTACAGAAGCGAAGTGTGAACAGCGCACAGGTAGGAACTCTTCATCACACAACACATGTTCCTGTAGTTCAATTGAAATAGCATTGTTTTGGCAATGCACAGGTCATGGGTTTGATTCCAGGGAACACATATAATGATCAAATAAAATTTGTTTTGAATAATGCATATGCCAAATGCGTACATGTGAATGTCATTCAGGATTTTCATTTGAAAGCATTGAAATGAATGAATGAGATCATTTTGCTCTGCCGTTGATAGTTGCTGGCGGTGTGCATGCAGCTTAAAGGACAAGTTCGGTATTTTAGACTTAAAGCCCTGTTTTCAGATTGTTTATGGTGAAATAGAATGGTTTTGACTGAAATTTTGACATTTGCGGCTGCCCTGAGAATTTTCGCGTGTTTGTGTTTCAGCTCAGACCTCTACAATGGGTTTAATGGTGCACTGGAACAATCCTTCCTAAAATGCATTAAACTTTTGTTAGGTGGCGCTAATCCACCTTTGCCAATTGCAAGAATAGAAACAAAGTTTCCAGCGCGGAGTAATACCGTACCTCACAGGACATCTAATACAAGTCAATGGAGTTGGTAAAAACTACGATAAAACCTGTTGGAATGCGTCTTTTGGAGCGAGTTTTGTGTGAGCATACCAGTGAACAACACCCCTGACCACTCGGTGAGTTTCACGTCTTTGTAAACGAAAGTTTAATGCATTTTAGGAAGGATTGTTCCAGTGCACCATTAAACCCATTGTAGAGGTCTGAGCTGAAACACAAACACGCGAAAATTCTCAGGGCAGCCGCAAATGTCGAAATTTCAGTCAAAACCGTTCTATTTCATCATAAACAATCTGAAAACAGGGCTTTAAGTCTAAAATACCGAACTTGTCCTTTAAGTCAAAAGAAAGTGATCGTGATTTTAACATCACATTACTGGACTTTCTCTTCTTCAACAATGTTCTTCCCTCATTCCCCTCCATGCCATTCAACGCGCTTAAAGGTAAATTTTGGTCTGTTCCTCACACAAAGTCTTAAAAATCTTTCAGATAGAGGTGCAGAGCGTAAAGGTGGACTGCAAGGTGACGTTACGTTATGCTCACACTGTCATGACCACCAAAGTTCTCAATAAAGCCGACGTCTCACAGGAAGTCTTTTTTGAAGTGGAGCTGCCCAAGACGTCCTTCATTACCAACTTCACCATGTCAGTCATTTTTCTGTTTTTATATTATGATATTTTTAGCACATATTGTAGTGACACAATAGCTGATTTTTTGTTTTTTTAGGGAAATTGATGGCAAGACATATACAGGTGAGGTAAAGGAGAAAGAGAAGGCCAAGAAGCAGTATGAGAAAGCTGTATCATCTGGACAGACTGCTGGACTGGTCAAGTGAGAAGAAAACACAAAACGGATTTCAAATAGCTTATGCTGGTCACGGTCTAAAATGTTGTATTTTATGTTTCAGGGCTTCTGGTCGAAAGATGGAGAAGTTCTCAGTTAATGTGAATGTTGCAGCAAACAGCATCGTCACATTTATTCTTACCCACGAGGAGCTTCTTCAGCGTGTGTTTGGAAAATATGAGCTCATGATCAGAGTCAAACCCAAACAGTTGGTCCAGCACTTTGAGGTTCATTATTAACTTACTGCTGTAACTCTCAATGGTCACAATTTAGCTGTAGATGACCAATGTTGTGATGATCAAGTATTAGCAGACTCAGCCTTTGCTACGTTACAATACATCCAAGTATTCAAATCGGCTGCCTCTGATGACACTTGACTTCTCAATCCTATATCTACAGACACTTATAACTCAGATAATGAAACTGAATTAATTTCTATAATCTGCCCTGTCTCCTCAGATTGTGGCAGATATCTATGAACCTCAAGGCATTGCATTTGTAGATGCTTATGGCACATTTATCACCAATGAACTGCTCCCTCTAGTGGAGAAAACTGTCACTGATAAGAAGGTGAAATAATGCATACATCTGATTCATTAATAGACTACATTATTCTACTGATACAGCATTACTTTAGTATACAAATATTAATAGTAAATAATCATGTTTGTTGTCCTAAAGACAGAAGAGGCCTTACCTGTTTTTCACCCGTTTCAAATGAAACGGGCCCCGCCCTCCAAGGGGGCCCCACCCCCGGCGCCAGAACACTTAAACAGGGGGGCTTTGATTCCTGCACGGGGGAGCCCACAGTGTCAGTGCCAGTGGCCGTTAAGCAATTACATATCTTTCATTTTAAATCAATTAATTTCCACTCTTTATTTTCTCTTGGACGTTCCTACGCGCTTAACTCTTTCCCCGCCATTGACGAGATATCTCGTCAATTAAGAGAAAACGCTTCCCCGCCAATGACGAGATTTTCCGTATTTCCCTTCCGCAACTTTTGTAGTATTGCCCTATGGCAAGCGGCTGCATGTCCGTGTTTGTTTTAAAGATCGCTCTGAATGGGATCTCTATGAAAAGTCCGTCACAAAAATGGAATTATATCTGCTTTTTGCTCAAAATGTGGTGTTTTTGCAGAAACCTACCCATATTCAAAAGCTGATTACAAAAGAACCACTGAAGGTAGGATGAAACGGTTTTTTAGTTTGAAAGCAGAGGGTCTGTTCTTTCATTTGGTATATTGTATGTTTATATATTTAAAGAAGAACATTTTCTGGAAGGCATTAAACTTTGGTGAAAATCATGAAAAACGCTGGCGCTGGCTGGCAACTTAAAAAAAAAAACGCTGGCGGTGAAAGAGTTAAGATAGACATCGGATATGAAATGAATGTATTTTATTTAATCTACAAAAAAAACTGTAGAACTACATTATTATGTATTATAGGCCATTTAAAATATGTTTTTTAAAAGTCAATTCTTTCATTTTTATAAATCAATGTAGAATCGTTTACTGCAGCATCACAGTGTTTCTGTAACATGGGCTGCTTAACACAAAGTGAGAGTGAGACAAATCCATGTGCAGGAGGTTTATTAAAATGTAAATCCACATAGGCAAGCAAACAAATCCAATATAGGGCAATCTGTGTAGCGTAATCCAAATATACAGGCAAGAAGTCAAGACAGGCAGCAAACAATCAAAATCCAATATAACAAGCAACAGGTCAGAAAAGGGAACAGATAAGCAGAAAAGGAACAGGATACAAGAATATAAACGCTTGGTAATGCAGCTGTGAGACATACAATACTTTGCGGGGACATGATCTGATTTTACCGGTTTTATACAAATACACAGGAAGTGGGCAGTGAAGTATGACATGACCAGAATACAAAATAAAAGACTGAAAACAGAACAGGATATCAAAATAAAAGTACAAAACACAAAACAAAACAGAACACGAGACAGAACCCTTACAGCTTCATAAAAACTCTCAGAAAACGTGCACATGTAGATAATTCTAGAGGTTTCATTATTTTTTAGCATCGGAATTACTTGACGAGAGCTTAACGGCCTTATTTTTGTGAAAATCGACATTTCTTTAACTCTTTCACCGCCAGCGTTTTTAAAAAAAGTTGCCAGCCAGCGCCAGCGTTTTCCATGATTTTCACCAAAGTTTAATGCCTTCCAGAAAATGTTCTTCTTTAAATATATAAACATACAATATACCAAATGAAAGAACAGACCCTTTGCTTTCAAACAAAAAAAAAAAAACGTTTCATCCTACCTTTAGTGGTTCTTTTGTAATCAGCTTTTGAATATGGGTAGGTTTTTGCAAAAACACCATATTTTGAGCAAAAAGCAGAGACGGACTTTTCATAGAGATCCCATTCAGAGCGATCTTTAAAACAGACACAGACATGCAGCAGCTTGCCATAGGGCAATACTTCCGGTTTTAAAAAGTTGCAGAAGGGCACCACCTGGTGGATAATAGCGGTATTGCGGAAAGACGGAAAATCTCGTCATTGGCGGGGAATCGTTTTCTCTTAATTGACGAGAAATCTCGTAGTTACCCCGTGCGCATTCATTTCGACCAATTTTCTGTCACAAATGGAGAGGATATCAATTGGAAGTACTCATCACTATGCCCTATTCCCTTCGAAGATCAGCGCTGTGCAGAGAATTGCGCAATTATGTCTCATTGTGTGACCACTAAAATACACTCGGAGAATAGAGCAATGAAAACAACGTCATTTTCATTTTAGCTGGAGTGAGAGTTTAAGTGGCGTTCCCTTCCCGAAGTGCCCTTCAAGTGCGCAAAAACACAGTTTTGAATTTGACCATGCTCTCTCTCATCAGGCTTGGCTGTGCAGGAGCGATTTTAGGTTTTTAATAGGGTTTTTTACAGGCTAATTTCAATGTTTTTTTAATAATATAATTGGATTTTATACTAACCTTAATGCAGTATTTCATTGTATTTACTGACTGCCTTAAATATATTTTGTGCATTTTCCTCTAACGCAGCATACACACAATGTTCCATTAAATGAACATAAAGAACTTTAGATAAACAAGGGGTGATTTTTTTACAGTGGATAGGGAATCGTCTTTTTTTGCTCCCGCATCACACAGCATGTAAACTGTTTTTATAATATTGAACTACATAGATGCCTTCGTTCAGATTTTAATTTAGCACGAGGCGACCAAATCGCTGGACAAAGATGAACTTATCCACGCATTCTCAGCACTCAAACACAGAAGGGTGGATTTCTAAAAAGGGTTCAGGTGAAATCTACGCCCGCCGCCAGGCTGAAAAAAACTGGAGCCTATTGTTATTTATAAGTTCAGCGTCGGTCAGACACTTTTTCTTCTTTGGTTTTGTTTAATAATTCAAGATGAGGGGATCTTTGAGCTGTTTTTCCTAAAGTCAGCCCAGACAGCTGAAAATGAGAAGTTGATGAAAGGGCAAGGCCTATTCCAACTATAATTGTATATAGTTTTAATTAAATGAGGTTGGATAATTTCTGTTGAGCTGCCTGTTCGTGAAGCTGAAAGTGCACGTGATAAAATAATATACTTTTGATGCAAACCAACAGGAATCCTTTTTTTTTTTTGCTCTATTATGTTTTATGTGGGTAGGGCCCCTTATTAGTTATTAAAACGGGCCCCCAGATGCTTAAGGCCGCCTCTGCCTATAGACAATGATGATAGTACCATGATGACAGTTTAAACCTCTAATCCCCCTCTGTTCAGGCCCATGTGTATTTTTCTCCAACAATGGACCAACAGAGGACCTGTCCTACCTGTGAAGGTACACTCATCGATGGAGATTTCTTTATCAAATACGATGTCAACCATGCTCATGACATCGGGCACATCCAGGTCAGATATCATTAGGATGCAAAGAGTAAATGCAACACACATTAATACCACATCATTAAAATGATCATATTGTCACCGTTGGACAGAAACCTTGTATCTCCAGTTTCAGTTTTTCGCATAAATCAGTGGTACAGTATTGGTTCCCTTTTACATTCGCCTGTGGGTTTTTTAAAACAATGCAAACATTAACCCCATTTACACAGCACTTTGATCCAAGAAAATTTCCGTAAAATTGCCAGAGTAGCTTCTGTGTGAACACAAACGCGCCACGTAAATGTTCAGGGATCACCAGACTGTAAAATATTTGCTGTAATTATGCAGCTGGTTGCCAGTAACTTACTGTAGAAGATAAGGACTGAAAATGTTTTATGTTCATTTAACTTTGAACAAACTGTTGCCAGTAAATAACATAAATGTAAAATCTACAGTAATTTACTGGAAGCTAGTTGCCAGTAATACTCAGTAATACTGTAATTTCTACAGAATTTTTTTTTAGTTACTTTCATCAAAATAACAGAAGTATGGCTAGGCATTACAAAATGTTAAAATGAAGTTTATTGCTGATTATAAATCTATAAGTTATGTGTTGTCCCTCGAGCTTTGAATTGGCACAGTAAAGACTTATGGCAAAATACAGTAAAAATCACTGTCAGAATCATAAACATAGCCAAATGATCTGGTAAAGGTCTGGTAAATTATGGTACACATACCAAACACAATAGAGCTAGAGCCCACTATAATGCAACCTTTAGACTAATAACATTGCAAGACGCGCAGCCTCTTCACATTTCTATTCTTTAATTCACTTTTAATTCAGATTCACAGCACAAACCTGGCATGCACTGGGTTGACACAACTTATCCAAAAGTGTTATTGGAGGATCAGGTCTCAAGGAATACAGCTCATTTCAGTACAATATAAGGATTACATGTAGGCTAACGTATATTGCTTAATAAAACACAGGAACACTGCTTTTTGCCAAACAATACATATAGGCTTTCATTCACAGGCTGGTAAAAACTTTAAACAGTGATGTTTAAATGTACTATTTATATAACCATGTTTAAGTCTACATTAATGTTATGTTGTAGTTTAGGTTGCTGTTTGTAATAAAACTGTAGATAGCATAGGAATAACCTAGCAATCTATTATGTATATGGACTGTAACCATGGCAACGTTAGCTTACCTCGTCATTGCTGGTGTTGATATGGATTTTACTGGCAAGCTTTTTAAAACTCTTTACTTCTGGGGTTCAAGCAGCATGGGAAACTTTCTGTTGCTTTTACTTAGTGCTCTCATTCGCAGAATTATGTGTGTGCGGCGCTACCGGACCTGATTGTGACCACTTTAGTCAATGCTTAATACAGCCGCAGACTTCCCAAATTCGGCTCTTTAAGAAACGCATCTATATTTGACGCGCACCGCGTCCAAATCCAGTAAAAATGAACATGCTGCATACAGCACCCAGAAACAGACATACTATTTTCCTCGCAGCATTTTCCTGTGTGGATGCTGGTCGCTTGGCATTGGTCAAAAATAAAAAATAAAAATAACACAGTCTTATTTTGAAATGCATTGTTGTAACGCGCGTTACTAAGACTGTAAAGAGTAAAATATTACCGATATTTTATTAGTAATCCGTTATATTACTGCGTTACAGCAAAAACTAATATATTACTGTAATATATTATAATTTGTAATGCGTTTCTCCCAACACTGGAAACAAATGCGTAAGGGGCGTGCTGTATAGTGAGGATGCGTGTGTCATCACAATCAGAAGTTATGGTTCAGCTCTTTGACACAGGGATATAAACGCAGATCAACATTCGCGACAAAAAAATGTC
Source organism: Paramisgurnus dabryanus (assembly GCF_030506205.2). Taxonomy (NCBI): domain Eukaryota; kingdom Metazoa; phylum Chordata; class Actinopteri; order Cypriniformes; family Cobitidae; genus Paramisgurnus; species Paramisgurnus dabryanus. The sequence continues at coordinate 25,016,584 of NC_133350.1, read as the reverse complement.
TGAAGAAACTGGAATGAAGCAGCGATCAGGGAGCTTGTCACTATCCAAGCTGAAGCTAAGATCACCAGCATGACAGAGCGTATCACGTGCTCCTAATGAACTAAAATGCACACGTGTGGTTTCAGAGATAATTAGCAAACTTGTTGGATGCTGTGGAAAAAATATGTCACATCTTTACGCCATTTTTACGGTATGTATGTGAATGCACGTGGGGGATGGAAGGATTAACCCCCTCTAGCATTGCATTTTTTTCTATTAAACATACTGTATTATTATAAACAAATGTTTTTTTTCAGGTACAGTTTAGGTTCCATAATTGTTTAATACGTTTCTGTAACGGAGGGCAGCTAGTCAGTGAAAGCTGTGCAGTAAAAGTAAACCTTACTCCCCAACCTTAAGAAGTGCTCTAGCAACCAACGTTAGAGCTCTTTAGCCTCCTTGTTAGAGCGTCTGACTTTCATGCCAGACCAGGGGTGCGTTTCCCAGAAGCATCGTTTGCCAACTATGGTCGCAAGTTCCGTTGCTTCAGCATAGTTCAACAATTCGGGTGTTTCTCGAAACCATTGTGTTCATCAACATGGTTCAAAGGACGGATGTGCGACAAAGTTTTGCTTTGCTTTCGGGAAACAGTCATGAAAAGCTAGTTAGTTATTCCAACTATGCAACGTACTATGGTGGTTCATCAGTGAGTTAAATAAGGAACTGCTTCTACACTGTCAGAAATAAAGGTACAAAACTGTACCTTTTCTGTCATTGGGGCTGTACCCTAAGTTTCCGTTTGGTACCTTTACATGAATAAAAAACAGAATACAATTTTGGGTAGATTACCGTACCTTTAGGACCTACATTGTTAGAAAAAAGTCAAAATATGTACCCTAGCTGTAAGTGGGGCAGCACCCTTTAAGAAGGTAATTGTATGGATCATTAGGTACAGATATGTAAACATTAAGTACCAATATGTACCTTTGAAATACTAATATGTATTTTTGAGGTTATAATAAGCTCTCTTTGGTCCCAGTATGTACCTCTGAGGTACTTAAATTAAATCCTTAGGTACAAAGCTGTACTTTTTGAAAGGGTACAGCCCCAGTGACAGAAAAGGTACGGTTACACTTTATTTTGATAGTCCACTTTAGACATGCTACTAACTATAAATAACTTTGCAACTACATTTAAACTAACTTTCAATAATTTGCAACTATACGTCAACTAACTGTCATTAGACTGTAATGGTTGGGGTTAGGGAAGAGGTTTGGGTTAGTGGAATAAGTTGACATGCACCTGCAAAGATGCTTATAGACAGTTGAATGTCTGTTGAGATATCATCCCAATAAAGTGTTAGTAGATATTAAGCAGACAGTTTACTAATTCTCTAAAGATTGGTAGTTGATAAGTAGTTGCAAAGTTACTTATAATTAGTAAAATGTCTAAAGTGGACTATCGAAATAAAGTGTTACCAAAGGTACAGTTTTGTTCCTTTATTTCTGAGAGTGTATGAATATGTACAGTTAAGGAAATGTTCATGTTTCATATATGTCAGGAGTGGAGAGACGTTTATTAGTCTAGCATTTGTCGTGATATTTTGGCTTTTAAAGTGAACAATGAAAATAATAATAGTAAGTACTTTTTTCTTCCCCAGATTGCAAATGGATACTTTGTGCATTTTTTTGCACCAAACAGTCTTCAACGAGTTCCAAAGATGGTTGCTTTCGTTATTGATAATAGCTACTCCATGGTAGGAACTAAAATGAAACAGGTAAGTTGTGAAGTTTGTAAAATATCAAACTACTGTCAGTACATCTTTAAACAAAATACCTGTCATGTTAAACAATAACTTGTGTTTGGTGTCTGGATGATAGACCAAGGATGCAATGTTGACCATTCTGGATGAACTTCCAGAAGACGACTACTTTGCACTTATTGTGTTTTCAACAACCTTTATTTTATGGAGACCACGTTTAAGCAAAGCAACTCAGGAAAATGTGGAAGAAGCAAAGAAATTCATCAGAACTATTGAAGTTGATTACAGTAAGTACAAACAAGATATTGCCAAGAAACGATCATTGACCAAATAATGAATGCTTAAAGTCAAAATCAAAAAATTATTCATTTGGTGCAGTTCATATGCAACCCAATTCTCGTAGTAAAATAACATGATATTGCACAACATTTGGCAACATTTTTTAACATCAGCTTAACTCATTCAAGTAATAGTGTTTTATTTTCGAGGTATATATCTGTATTTTTTTGTTCGTTTCAGCTACAGAAATGCATGACCCTATGATACATGCGGTGAAGATGCTTTATGAAGAACAACGTCAGGGTACAGCCCCACAGAATGCGATACCAATGATCATTCTGCTGACTGATGGAGAACCAAACAGATGTATGTACACATCCCCAAACTTTTAACATTTTAATCACTGTCCTAACATTAAGTATATTGTATCTGAGCTTAAACAGATCCCAAAATCAACCAAAACACAATAGATGGACATGTCCCTCCATCTGAGGGTCCCCCCCCAAAAAAAACCCACCATGATATTTAGTTTAAATAACTGTGTAATTAAAACAATACATATAGTACTACAAATTAGAGCCCTGCACTGGACTGTTTTTTTAAACCCGCGCCCGCCCGCACCCGCTGAATTTATGACCAGTCCCGCCTGCTCCCTCAACCTGCGTGTTCCACTCCCACCCGCCCCCGCAATATTTGTGTCCACTCCCGCCCGCTCCCGCGGATTTTCTCAGAGCTTGTGAAAACTGTACACAAATACATGCTCATACAAAACATTGGTTCAGATTGACATCCAGAATAACAGACTTTCAACACTATTGTGTTTAAAATTAGGGATGTGCACGAATGGTCGAATATTTGATCTGCAATAATAATTCTAATGGAAAATGTTTGTTTTTAATGCGCCACCGCAGGGTAAATGCTACTATTCATTTAATGTTTATATACATCAAATATAAATTACATATACATGAAAATTTATAATTATTTGTTTGTATGTCTGATTGTTTTGGCAATTCAGATCACAGACTAATTTAAGTATTTCGAGTTTTAACACCGGGTTGTCTGTTTTTGTCCACCGGCTTAGGTTTAATTTAGACGTGCTTCTCCGCCGCATCAGCGTGCATCATGAGAGATTTGTTAGCTTCTTGTTATGGCTTATTTTATTTTGTTATTACAGCTAAACGAGACAGACATGGAAAACGAAACGGAGAACATTTATTATATGCGGTGCTCTATATGGAAAATGAAGCAGAACTGCAAATGCCTGTTTAAGCAGAGTTTTCTCCACTGGCAAGAACAGGCTTTCACCGGAGCAAGTAGGCTAAATATGGTTGTCTTTCTTCATAAAAACATGTCAAACCAAATAAAGAAGATATTCATATGCCGACCGTGCAGTCTGTTATGTAGCCTATGTTTTTTCGTTTGCTCCGGGCTCTTACTTGGTGTTTCGAGTCTGGTTGATAGGGTACTTTGTCATGTCCTCAAACTTTAAACTTTGCTTGCGTTTGGGGTTAGAGTATAATATTTGCTATACTATAATTTCTGTAAGATCAAACAGTACTGAATTCGTACTAACGACCGCATTGAAACCAAGGATTTGACTCAGTCTTCGCTCCGCATGGGGTTTTACGCAGTTAAAATGACAATTTTTTAAGCAGTGTTTTGTAATATTAACCGTTAAAACAAAAACTCAGTTTTCAAATGTATACTGCATGGTACATGCACCAAATGATTAATTAAACAAACAAACAGTTTAACTGTAACAACCTGATTTGTCACTAGTGCTCACCAGTTCTTCCAGACGCGAGGCACATAGTGTATAACAGCATTGGGCATGTGCTCCACGAAGTTGCCACGGTATGTCCCACATAATGTTAAGCTTAATTTTCTTTTCAACTTCATGTGTTGACCCCATTTCTATTACATGCAAAATCCCACCGTGACCCGTGGGTCTCCCGCAAAAAATTCTGACCGCCCACTCCCGCCCGCAGCAAAGGTGAACCTGCCCGCTCCCGAGAGATTTGCGTTGGGTCCCGCGGGAGTCCCATCCCAATGCAGCCCTCTACTACAAATCAGAAATCAACATCTCACCTGACACAATTGTGCAACTCCCTCTAGAGTTTATTCATCAAGAGTTTTGATCTTCCAAGAGAATAGGGCATTGGGATGATCAGTTACAATTGGAATTCACCAACACACAAGTTCAGCGAGAGACAACGTTTCGAGAGAGTTCTGATGGTTATGGCAGAAGGTTCGGAGGAAGCTACTCACTTCCTGGATTTTCCATTCTGTCGTTTGTTTGAGGGTGATAACCTGATGAAAGTCTAATGGTCACACATTCAGAAGCTTAATAGGGAGATCAATTGTGGACCTCGATTCGAAACGATATCCTCTGGTATGCCAAAATACCTGAAAAGAAGTTCTGCACTCTTCGATCTTCGAAAATCGATCCACCACTACAAATATGCAGGTGTTACCCTGTGAAGTAGGCAAATCTGTGGCGAAATCCACTCCATGAGGTGTGACCATGTACAATGGGGAACAGGAAGAGGATGGAGTTTTCTGTGGGGCAGATGTCTCTGTGTCTTTGCCATCGCACACTCCTTACACCTCCTCATGAACCTTCTGATGTCCTCTGCCAGGTTGGGCCACCAGAAGCAATGTTTTAGCAGCGAGAGGGTTTGTTGGATGCTGGGATGACCAGTGCCTGGAGAGGCATGAGATTTGGTAATAAGTGATGTCCATTTTGGCAAGGGTACATACTTTAATCCAGTTGGACAACCATTATGACCACACATGACCAGTGCCTGGAGAGGCATGAGATTTGGTAATAAGTGATGTCCATTTTGGCAAGGGTACATACTTTAATCCAGTTGGACAACCCGGCAGGCGTTCGGCGTATCAGGAATGATGTCATCTTCACTCCACTCGATGTGGCAGTCTTGACAATGCATCTGCCTTACAATTTTTGTTACCAGGAAGGTATGAGATGGTAAAATCAAAATAAGTAAAAAAGAGGGCCCAGCTGGCTTGACGGGGGTTCAGTCTTTTTGCCTCACGCAGATACTGGAGGTTCTTGTGGTCTGTTAACAAACATGAATGGGTGCCCCATCAAGCCAATGACGCCACTCCTCAAAAGGTAGTTTGATTACTAGAAGCTCTAGATTTCCAATGTCTTAGTTCTTCTCCGCCAGGCGGAATGATTGTAAGAATAGTAAGCACATGGATGGAGATGGGCAGGTTCCCCTGCTACTGGGATAGGATTGCTCCAACACATGTAGATGAAGCATCTACCTCCACAGTAAAAGGTTTGTTTGGATCTTGGTGAATGAGGACAGGTGCCTCGCAGGATGTTCTCTTTAGCGTGTTAAATGCCACATCTGCTTAATCACTCCAGGTTTGAAGTTTGGGTTTAACTTTTAATGCAGACGACAGTGGAACTGCAATGACACTGATAGGCTTGGGTATCGAGTATTGATTGGAACCGGGACTAGCTTTGTGATTTTCCCGGAATCATTCAAAGTTTAATTACGATTCCTAGATTCGATTCACAGTCCGCCGACCGGAAAAACAAACAGCTGAACACCATCGAAGAAGCGCCTACCATAAGTGTTGGCATAACCTAGCACGTCAAACATTGATAGAGTGCGTGGGTGGTCCAAAGTGCGACTTCACTTTTCTAAACAGACAGGAAATCTCTGCAAAATGCAACATTTGCGGCAAGATTGTTTCATGCATAGGAGGGTGCACGTCGAACATGATGATGCACTGTGTCTGCCTCTTCCTCTGGCTATGGCCCCCAGCCTTGCACTGTTATGACTGCACTGCAGTCCAAATCCGGTATGTAAAACAATACATATACAATTAATAATATGTCTTGCGCCAACATTGAGGCAGCTAACAAATTAGCCAATGTATTTTTTCATAGACAATTTACGAACTGAGATTGTTAACGTTAGCCAGGCTGGTGACTGCACAACTCTGCGATGTGCTGAGCAAACGTGTCTTCTCCACAGCAGGAGATACAGTGCACAGCATAAATGAGTACACCCCCTTTGAAAATTAAGATTTTTCTCCATTTGTCAGTAAATATGAGACCAATTTGCTGTATTTTTACACACCAGTTTTATTAACTCTTTCACCGCCAGCGTTTTTAAAAAAAGTTGCCAGCCAGCGCCAGCGTTTTTCATGATTTTCACCAAAGTTTAATGCCTTTCAGAAAATGTTCTTCTTTAAATATATAAACATACAATATACCAAACGAAAGAACAGACCCTCAGCTTTCAACCAAAAAAAAACCGTTTCATCCTACCTTTAGTAGTTCTTTTGCAATCAGCTTTTGAATATGGGTAGGTTTTTGCAAAAACACCATATTTTGAGCAAAAAGCAGACATAATTCCATTTTTATGACGGACTTTTCATAGAGATCCCATTCAGAGCGATCTTTAAAACAGACACGGACATGCAGCAGCTTGCCATAGGGCAATACTTCCGGTTTTAAAAAGTAGCGGAAGGGCGCCACCTGGTGGATAATAGCGGTATTGCAGAAAGACGGAAAATCTCGTCATTGGCGGGGAAGCGTTTTCTCTTAATTGACGAGATATCTCGTCAATGGCGGGGAAAGAGTTAAACATTTGTGTGTCTTAACATAAGAGTTAAAGTCACTGACCATCTTAAGGATACGAAAAATAACACATTTAAATCAAATGAGGTGATGCAAAAATTAGTACACCCTACAAAAATTATTTAAAAAAACAATATAATATTTTGCATGGCCTCCATTCTTTTTTTAAAAACAGCACAAATTCTTCTAGACATTGAATAAACATGTTGACAACATACAGTTACATTTTTTATTCTCACAATGACCTCTTTCAGATCCTGGATGGAAAATGACGTTCTGCTTGTCTTTTCAGAACTCCCCACACCTCAACCCTGGGGTCTGAATCACAGCTTACCCTGTGCTTCTTAAATGAACCAGTGACCTTAGATGTGTGTTTTGGGTCACAATCATGTTAAAAGATTGCCCGGTGACCAAGGGCACAGAGTGATGGTAGCATCTTCTCTTTAAGTATTTCACAGTACATCTGTGTATTCATGATGCCATCTATAAAATTCAACTCTCCGACACCTGCAGCAGTCATGCAAGCCCACAGAAGAGCACTGCCACCACCATGCTTTACTTTTGGTACCATGCATTTTCTTATTGTACTCCTCACCTTTGCAACACCATACAGTTTGGAGCACCTCAGAGCCACAAAGATTAATCTTTGTCTCATTACTCTAAAGCAGGGGTCCCCAACCTTTTTTACACCGCGGACCGGTTTCAGCTTTAAAAAAATTTCGCGGACCGGGGGGTGAGATTTGGGGGGATTGCTGAGTTGCTGTTCGAACAAAGTGCTGAAAATTCTCCTTTTGAAATGTATAACGTTTTAAACGGAAGTAAAGATAACAACCATGCATTATGAAAATTAATAACTGCTTTATTTATAGTATATTTTCTATAGACATGTAAAACCATATTTTGGCGGATAGTTTTTTACTATCATTGTTTCACTAGTTTGCCTGCCCATTTAGAATTAATAATTAATGGTAAACGAACTTGGCTTTCTGTTCTCGTAGGCAGCTCGAATCTTGGTCGGGCTTGAGCCCCAAGTCCAAGTAACAGAACAGAAACAAATGCAGTGAAGGAGGAGAGATGCCAGAATAATTGCGGCTGGGCGCGGAGGCACGGAGACTTTAATGATGATTGACACAGGACTGTTTAGGTTCAAACCTACGTTAAAAGTGTAGCCGTTAAAATATTTTTAATCGTTTATTTTGATCATGGTGCCACGATCGCTGAATAATTCTGAAGTTGTTTTAAAGAAGAATAAAATAATTAATTTTCAGTCTTTTGCGATGTCACACTGTTGAACGTCTCTGCGTATTTACATAATTTGCGAGGTACATTTGCAAATGATTCATAAAGTCATACCTGTATGCTCAAAACTCTTATGACAGCAAAGTGATCGCTGATGTGCTGGTAAAGAGAGAGAGAGACCGAGAGAAAGAGAGAGCACGGCTCTGTACAAAAGTAGAAATGATTTATGTTATTTGAAGTCGGCTCTTAAAGTACAAAATACCCGATTAAGCTATTGGCTATTATGCAATTTTTTTCGGGAAGTTCTTGCGACCCGGTGGCAACTTGTCCACGACCCAGAACTGGGTCGCGACCCGGTGGTTGGGGACCTCTGCTCTAAAGTATAGAAAGCTAGAGACCCAATAGTCTTTACCTTTCTCAATATGAGCTCTAGCAAAAGGCTTTTTGTGCATTGGCTTTCCCAGTGGCTTTCTCTATGAATGACAGCCATGCATGCCTCTTCTTTGCACTATACCTCCGTCGTATAATGTCACGGGAAATAACCCAGATTGACTTTCTAATGATTTAGCCAACTGTGCTGAACTTGCATGATGATTTTTTTCAACATCTCTCATTACAAAACACTCTTGATGAGGTATTAACTTCAATAAACGTCCTGGACATCACAGAGAGCTTCCAACAAATCCATCCTTTTTTAATTTTGGGATCCCTTTCGTGACAGTATTCAAACTTATTAGCAATGCTTAACTAATTATCTTGAAACCTTGACCATTTTGTGCAAAGAAATTCTTTTATTTCTCATGTCTTGAGACATTTCTTTACCATGTGGTGCTATTCTGTCACCATTACATGAGAGTGGATTTTCTCTCTTAAATACCACCCTCAATTGTCCGTAATCCTGTGGCCACCTGTGTGATGATTAATTATATCCATAATTTCCTAGTGAATTCCTGTTAATTACACTTTATTTAACTTTTTTGCTAACCTATTCATCTGGGTGTACTCATTTTGGAATCACCTGATTTAAATTAGAAGTTTGATTTAAATCAGTTATTTTTTGCATACAAAAGATGGTCAGTGACTTTCACTCTTTTGTTAATAAAAATAAATTTTTAATAAAACTATTTTGTAAAAAAAGAAAGCAAATTGGTCTCATATTTACTGACAAATGGAGAAAAATCTTAATTTCCAAAGGGGGAGTACTCATTTATGCTGTGCACTGTACTATCTGTCTAAAACGCTCACGCACACTCCCTGAGAAGGCAGATATGATGTTTCTAATTTTATACTGTACCTGCTACTGATCTGGACTGGGTTTGTTTCTTATTGTTTCTATTCTGCACCAGGTTAGCCCATTAGTGTGAGCACGGTAACATACCTGCAGCATCATACACTCATGTGTAAATGTGTTTTCATGAGGTTTTCAAAAATAAAGCTCTCTTGAGGAAAGTGTACCCCTGTTTAAATATGTTCATAATTTATAATATTTATATTCAAGTTCATAGATTTGATATTTATATTGTAGTTGAAAACAGCCCTGTGAGAGATTCAAAGTAAAGTTCACAAAAAGTAAAAAGTTCATATTAATATTGATGGAGAAGGTCAGACTATTTCCTTCAGAAAGACCATTGGTAAGCTAGCTAATTTAAAATATCTTAAACTTTTTTGACCTCTTAAAAGAATCGTAATCGAGAATCGTTAGGAACCGGAATTGAAACAAGGAATCGAAATCGGAACCAGAATCGTTCAAATTCAAACGATACCCAACCCTAGACACTGAAGTTGCTAATGAATCTACGATAAAAGATTGCAAACCCCAGAAAACTTTGAAGGTCCTTCACTGTGATGGGCTTGGGCCAGTTCTTGATGGTATTGAGCTTCCCCTTGTCCATACTCACTCCGTGACTGTATACCTGATAACCTAGGAATCTGATGGTTGTTTTGTGAAATTCAAATTTTTCAGCTTTAACGAATAGGGTGTGTTGACACAGTCTTTCCAACAATTCTTTAACATGCTGAACATGGGCAACAGGGTCATTAGAATAGATAAAAATGTTATCAATGTATACTATCGCAAAACGATTTAGCAGATCTCTCCAGAAGTCCTGGAATACGGACGGTGCGTTGACGGCATTACCAAGTATTCCCAGTGGCCAGTAGGGTCTTCCACTCATCAACGTCACGTATTCGGATAAGATTAAAGAAACTGCATTAAGTTCCGGTTGATGTTAGAATAACCATGGTCTACTAAGTATCACGTCTGCGTTGGAATTCTTAAGGACCAAAGGTTTGATCTTTTAATGATGCAGGATACCCACTGTAGTGATTTCGCTGGTGTGATGCTGGATTGATGAATGGTTAAGGGGTTTTCCGGTGACAGACTGAACTTTTAGTTTCTGTGGGATGGGCTCTTTCTGGATGTTAAGAGAGATGAAGTTCCCGGCTGACCCAGAGTCGAGAGGAGCAGACACTGTAACAGAGAGATTACGAAATAATAACTAAACTTTGGCAGTCAAAGTAGTGTATATGTGTTTTTCTGGCTGGACCATACTCACCAGAGCTCTGGGTGGATAGATGGGACATTCCGTGATAACATACCCTTTGCTGGAGCAGTTTAAGCACAGACCCTGGGTCAGCCGCTATTGTCGCTCTGACAGTGGGATCCGTGTTGAGTCCATCTGCATCGGTTCTGGTCCTGGAGAGTGCAGCTCTGGTGGGCGATAATTGCAACAGTGGAATGATGGCATGTTAACATCCAATTGTTTGTGCAGATCGCTCTCTGAATAAATCATTCGAGCCCAATTGTATCATCAAATGCAGACAGCTGTGAACAAAGCACTGGATTAAGACCATTGCGATATGTAGCAGGGCTCGAAATTGCGACTATTTTGGTCACATATGCAACCGAAATTGAATCTGTGCGATCTTTAATTATATTTGGGAGCATTTGTGCAACTGCCCATTTTGTTGTGGTGCGACTTGATTTGGGCTGTTTCTCAATATGCGTTCTTCAGCGATCTTGCATCCTTGTGTCCTCGCTCTACGTCATCATTAACCGGCGAAGTTCAATTCCAATTCTCAATAACGCAAGTACAGACAGTGTTGGGGGTAACGAGTTACAAAGTAACGATTACAGTAACTATATTACTTTTTTGGGTAACGAAGTAAAGTAACGCATTACACTAATAATATTGGTAACTACACTACTTTACTAGACTATAGAAACGCTGCGTTACCCAAGCAGTGTTTGCCTGGGTGTAAAGTTCTGTCTGTTTAAGTGGTGCGTGCATGCGTATGCCTGTACGTGTGCCGTTGCCATAGAGATTGATTTTGACATAGCTGCTGGTGCAATGGGGAGCGGGAAATGAAGACGGAGGGTTTCGGCCACTGGGGCAATATTTACATTACTTTCAGCTTATTGCTCGAAAGGACAAAAATATTCGTGTGAAATGCACACTATGCCCACACGACAAGTGTCTTTCAACTGCTGACAACGCAATGAGTAACATGTCTAAGCATTTGTAAACCCAGCATGGCAATACAACACTTGTGGCGAAAGATCCTGCTTACCGGTCATTTAAAGCAGAGGTCCACACTTGTCCACAACCCAGTACTGGGTCGCGACCCGGTGGTTGGGGACCTCTGCTTTAAATGACCGGTAAGCAGGAGCAAGAACATCCCGAAAAAATTTGTATAATAGCCACGTAATAGCTTAATCGGGTATTTTGTACTGTAAGAGCCGACTTCAAATAACATCAATAATTTCCACTTTTGAACAGAACCGCGCTCTCTCTCTTTTTCTCCGCCTCTCTCTCTCTACAAGCGCATCAGCGATCACATTGCTGTCATTAGAGTTTGAGCATACAGTACTTCTAAAACACAATCGATCAAAGAATTGCAGAGGTATGACTTTATGAATCATTTGCAAATGTACGTCGCAATGATGTACATATGTGAAGACGTTCAAATGTGTGACAGCGCAAATGACTGAAAAGTAATTATTTTATTCTTCTTTAAAACAACTTCAGAATTATCCATCGATCGTAGCACCCTGATCAAAATAAACTATTAGGCTAATAATATTTTAACGGCTACACTTTTAACGTAGGTTTGAAAGGAACCTATAAACTTGTCAATCATCATTAATCATGGTAAACGTGAGTCTCCGTGCCTCTGCGCCCAGCCGCAATTCTTCTGGCATCTCTCCTCCTTCACTGCATTTTGCTTCTCTTCTGTTACTTGGAATTGGGTCTCGAGCCCGACCAAGATTCGAGCTGCCTTCAAGAACAGCAAGCCAAGTTCGTTTAGGTTCCATTAATTATTAAGACTAAATGGGCAGGCAAACTAGTAAAAACAATGAAAGTAAAAAACAATCCGCCAAAATATGGTTTTACACGTCTATAGAAAATATACTATATATACTAAATAAAGCAATTATTAATTTTCCTAATGCATGGTTGTTATCTTTACTTCCGTTTAAAACGTACATTTCGAAAAGGAGGATTTTCAGCACGTTTGAACAGCAACTCCTTCTCAACATACTACGTTGCTATGTTACGTGCAAAAATGTGAAAAGACAAACCTCGAGCATAAAGAGAAAGTAAGCCGACTACAGCTAATGTTACTTCTGTAATTGATAACGCCGATACGGATTCAAATGCAACTCCACCACCAGAAAAGAAAGCTTAGCATAAACCTTACATAGAGAGTGGCTTCAAGATATATGAGTGGCTCCGCTATAAAAATGGCTCGATGTAGTGTGTTTAATGTAAATCCTATGAAACGGAGATTGCAGGTAAAACGGCGTTGGTGGCGGAATACACATATTTTAAGAGCAAGACCTTGCTTAAACATGGTGAAAGTGCCAAACACACAAGAAGTGTTGTGACAAATGTGTTCATCATTGTTGGAGACACCAACCGGTCTGTCAAACAGTGTTTGATAGTGGCCGTTTCTCAATTCGATGGCTGCATCCTCTGGAAATTAAACAGCATTTGGGTATTATTTTAGGAATCTATGCAGCAAAAAAAAAAAAAGAGAAGACCAAATTTCAAATCCTGGCCATAGGATGTGTAAAGCCTAGTCGTGGCATTTTATTTTTAATAAAATAAATGAATTAATATATATATTGTAGTTGTGAGGCTTCTTAATTTTTGGATGGGTGCACCTAAATTTTTGCTGGTGCTCCTAACTCTTTAAAGTTGGGAGGACCAGTGCAAGCAAATAAAAAAGTTAATTTTGAGGCCTGTGTGGTTATGAGGGCCCATTCGTCCCAGCCACTAGCGGCCGCTAGCGTGTGAAAATGAAGAGAGTAATCCATAGCCAAAGCTTTTCCCTGCTTGATGTTATACAGTTCATCACAAACTGAGTTATCACCTTCTGGAAAGCCAAAAACTTTATGAAAATACTCACTGAAGATGCGATAGGAATTAAGAAATGGCCCATTCTAATACTAAAACAGGGTCTGCAGAGTTTACAAAAGTCTCTGTTAACAAAGGTTGAAAGCTCTGGAAGTGTTTATGCCAGGCGTAACCGTAGCAAAAATAATGTGTTTTAAAACGAAAACGCATTAATGTAAACATAGTCTAAATGGTATTTTTTTGGCTGAACGGTTCATATACTATCCAGCAGTTTTTTATATACATTGTTTTCTCTCTTGTTTAATTGTATTGCTCTTGCCTGTGTATTTTGAATAATTGAATGAATAATGCATTTCATACTCTGTTTCAGATCCAAGAAGTCTTCCTGAGATCCAGGAAAGCATTCGTAATGCCATTGGTGGGAACTTCAGTGTGTTCTCTTTGGCCTTTGGCAAAGATGCAGATTATGGATTTTTGGACGTTTTGAGCAAGCAGAACAATGGAGTAGCACGCAGAATTTATGAGGATTCAGATGCTCCACTTCAGCTAAAGGTATTTTGTATAACAACATTATAATGTAGATTCCTCTAACGTTAATAAATATTGAAATCAGTTGCTTGTGTTGTCATGAGAGCTATTGTGAAAACCTGAACACTGTCACTGATAGTTTGCTAATGATTTACTGTCAAGGGATTTTATGAAGAAGTGGCAAGTCCTCTCCTTTCAGACGTGAATTTTCACTATCCTGATAACACTGTTAACTCGCTGACAAAAAGCCACTTCAAACAGCTCTTCAACGGCTCTGAGATCATGGTCGCTGGCCAACTTAATGACATTGAAATGAACAACTTTTTGGTTGAAGTATCTGCACAAGGGGTGAGTGTATCAAATATCCTATATTGAAATCATACTATAGACAAAACCCAGTAAACAATTACCGTCTTTCAACATTGAAATATGGTTGAAAATAAGTCAGTCCGCCTTGGACTGGTTTACGACTTGATTTCAACTAAGTAGTTTGGCTGGACTGTTTGACTACGTGTTTTCAACTGACCATGTTTTCAATTCATAATCTAAGACTGCTAGATAATCTGTTATACATGCTAAAACAACGGAGAAAACAAATTACCAAACCATGTTTATTATTATCTTAAATAAATGTAAAGAGTTTTACATATTCCGTCAAAGTTATAAAAAATATGAAACTGCGATTGAGGTGCATGTAAGTGGTCACTAGAGGTCACTAAGTTTATTCTTCCATTGAGTGTCAATCACATTACCGGGTTGAGACTGTGAACCCCGTCTTGCCCGTCTCTGAAGGACTAAAATATGCTTTTTTGATTATAAAGTCAGCGATTATTGCAAGCAGCATCATATTGAAGATTTGCACCCCTTGGTGAGCGGAATGAGGTGTGTAGTTTGTGTTATGTTTATGAAACTTTATCTTTATTTATATCTGTCTATTCTGCAAACTGTTTGCGTGGTCTGAAACGCTTCACGTGTTAACAAAAAGCCACTTCTAACAACTCTTCAACGGCTCTGAGATCTGAAAAACAGCTGGCATTTGGCGTCCTCAAGGCGTTTTCAGCCACGTTTAAAAGTTTTGGTGTGTCCAGCCCCTAAGGGGTTGTGTACACCAAGGGCCTCATGTATAAAGCATGCGTACGCACAAAACAAGGCTGGAAACGTGCGTACGCCAGTTCCCACGCAAAGGTTGTGATTTATAAAAAAACAAACTTGATGGGAGAATGGGCTTGCAGGGTGGGATATTAGGATGATTCATGTACGCACCCTTGGAGGTGATCTGTGATTTATAAAGGGAACATTGCTTTGTTTTATAAGTCTTCATAATTTTTGGTGTATGCCATTTTTGGCTTTTGTGCGTAAGTAGGCTTTTAGTAAGAATCCTACGAATAGTTTTATACATGAGGCCCCAGAACTTTTAAACGCGGCTGAAAATGCCTGGACAACGCGAATGCCAGCTGTTTTTCAGCTGAGTGCCAGCTTTCTTCAGCTAAGCGCTTTGGTAGCTCTGATACGTCAGCTGTGAGACGGTTGGTTGCAGTGATACTTGTCCCGCCCCACCTCCACTGTGATTGGACGGCTGCGTGAGAACTGACATTGACGAGCGGAGCTTTTCTTCCAAAGTAGAACATTTTTTAACTCTCGGTGCTCAGCGCGGAGCACGAAAAACCGCCTTAAGAAAACCGCTAGCTGCTGGCTTATTTGAAAAACACTGAGCTTCCATTGGAAACTATTGAAAACATGCGCCGGCCGTGGACGTAAAAGCTTTGGTGTGTCTAGCCCCTAAGAGACTCTCTGCTTATTATCAAGAAAACCAGGGGGCAGCTACAGTGCAATGAGGATTCATGCTATAATTACCCCACCCCACCAGGTGGCGGTAATGCACCATTAAAGATAGTTGCCAACCGCCATAAAACCGAAAGAAGAAGAAGCGAAGAGGCGTGTAAATGTGGCGCGAATCTTCCACTCATAATCACAGAGAGAAGCCCAACCAACCATCAGATTACAGAAAGCTCTGGACTGCTCTTAGCACTGACCTATGTTTACTGCACTCTGAAATCTGTGTTGGTATATGTTTATTGCACTCTATGTTGGTTATTGGACCGACCTGCAGACTGTGAAATCTGTTGGTTACTTGACTGTTTGCACTATTTAAAATGTGCTGTTTTATTAAAGTTATTATAACCCTTTAAAGGTTTGTTTCATTTTATAAAATGTTATTTGGTATGTTAATGTGGACCTGTTTTCAACGTTGAAAAGTTGGACAAATTTAACGTCTTTTCAATTTTCATTTTCAACCTTCACTGGACCATAATTAAACATTGAAGATCGACCTGTTTTCAACGTTGAAAAGTTGGACAAATTTGACGTCTTTTCAATTTTCATTTTCAACCTTCACTGCACCATAATTAAACATTGAAGATCGACCTGTTTTCAACATTGAAAAGTTGGACAAATTTGACGTCTTTTCAATTTTCATTTTCAACCTTCAGTGGACCAAAAATAGACGTTGAAGGTTTACGTCTATTCAACGTCTAATAGACGACTTTTTGCTAGCTGGGAAGCCCCTGTCTGAAAAACGATAATTTCAAAATGTTAGATTTTTTAGACTGGTTTGTGTACAGTAAACTAATATTAATGACTCCTCTAAGATCCTAGCATCTATTAAGTAAAAAAAAATATTGCATGTCTGTGTAATTAATATAACATGTTGTTGTGGAAAAAGCTAATTTCTGTCTTTGCACTTTTTTATTTGCAATTGTTGTTTATTGCAAATGTATTTGTATCTTATTACTGCTATGCATGTGAAAATGTCCTCTAAGATAGATTTGGTGTACATATCGTACCCATGTTACAATAAACAGCTTTTTTGGTCTCCTTAAAGGGAAAGTTACCAAAAAAATTAAATTCTGTCATCATTTACTTACTGTCAAGTTGTTCCAAACCTACATTTTTTCATTCTGTTGAACACAATGAAAGATATTTTAAAGAATGTTTTGGGGCACCACTGACTTCGCAAAAAAAATATAATTTGGAAGTGAATGTTGCCCTAGATCTGGTTGGTTACAAACATTCTTCCATTGTGTTCAACAGAACAAAGTCATTTATACAGGTTTGTTATAATTTGATGATGAGTAAATTATGACAGAATTTTCATTATTCTGTGAACTATCCTTTTAACAATCCCCTTTATTTGTAAAATGGTTTGCGGGACACCTAAAACTGATCTAGATTTGCTTGTATTGCAACAGCTGGATAATTTTGAGGTGAAAGGTCAGGCAATTGCTCAGGAGTGGAAAACCGTATTCCCTGATGAAGACTATGTATTTGGAAACTTCATCGAGCGTCTATGGGCGTATCTGACCATCCAGGACCTCTTGGATAAAAAGTCAGCATCTTTAGCACAATTACTTTAAAAGGCCAACAATTCTGATCTCTATTGTACTTTTTGTAAAAAAAATAAAGTTAAATGAAATGTTAAAAAAGTAAAAAGAGAAAATAAATCCAATTTGCATTGATTGTATTTAATTATTTTAACTGAAATTCAGTTTAGTATTTTCTTGCAGAAGTGAGAATTTTCTAATATTGTCTTACAGAGACAAGGGTTCACCAGAGGAGAAAGTAAACGCCACAGATGAGGCTTTGAAACTCTCACTGAAGTACAACTTTGTCACACCACTTACCTCAATGGTCGTCACTAAACCTGAAAGTGAGGACGCGCTCATTGCTGATAAGTTGACTGAAGGTACGATAACACAAACCACCAACATGCATGGAACTGCTCAACATGTTAAAGTCATTCAAATTTCAGTCTTGCCTGGTAAAAAGAAAAATATATATATTTTATAATAATGTTAGTTGCTTAAAGCACACTGAGACAGAGGATCCAAGCGCAGTATTTATTATTAAAGTAATTCCAAACAGACAGGTACAAACATAATCTAAACAGGTACAGGCAGACACAAACTGGAACAGGCAGACAGGAACAGGCAGACACGAACTGGAACAGAGCATTACATACAACAATCACCGACATCAGACAAGGCAAACATTGGGGTTAAATACACTAGGAAATGAGAAACACCTGGGGGAACAATCAGCACGCAGACCAATTCTCGGGCATGGTTACCAGTGTATCGCACATAGACTTTGTTGACCTGTCTACAAAAACTGTTTAGCTGAGGCCTCCTCCTTGATCTCACCCACAGTGAAGGGAGACCCCCTCAACACCAAGGCTAGCTCCACAAAGTTCTCAAAACTCCCTTGAAGATTATATTGAAACAGTTGGTTTTGAGTGGTTCATTTAAACTTTGATGATAAAAAACAATGAATAAAAATGGGTGTGTGGAACAAGGTCCAAGAAGTCCTGAGTGTGATCCTCAAGAGAGCAGGATCCCTGGCGGAGCATAAGTCGTCTCATGGCCGGAGACCAA
The DNA here is from genome assembly GCF_030506205.2 of Paramisgurnus dabryanus. NCBI lineage: Eukaryota > Metazoa > Chordata > Actinopteri > Cypriniformes > Cobitidae > Paramisgurnus > Paramisgurnus dabryanus. Next base: position 24,998,383 of record NC_133350.1, on the reverse strand, counting down.
AATGCTGCTGGATCCATTGTGGTTGGTGATTCTGTAATGTCGGTTGCTACAAGCATGCTGAGGCAGAGGATCCAAGTGCAGTATTTATTATTAAAGTAATTTTAATCTGACAGTTAGTGATGTGACATCTGAAGCGAGGCTCCGGAGCTTGTGTCGAGCAAAAAGGGGCATTCCAGATGAAGCCAAGATTCGAGGCTTGTATCGTTTCCGTGAAAATCACGTGACGACGACAAACGAGGCATCGTTTTCTGTTGAATACGTCATTGCTTCATTTTGAGTATCGCTTCCAGATAAAAATGGTTTGAAACTAGCGCCTCTTGTGGGTTTTGCAGTACGTTTGCATTGGTGTTGAGGTGTTGGTTGTACGTAGTAGCGAGTAGTGGCGGGTTTGTAGTGAGTTGTAGTGAGTTTGTAGTATAGTTATCATTATATATCATAGCCTGTATTATATATTATATTACACCAGGGGTGTCCAATACGTCGATCACGATCGACCAGCCGATCGCAAAGGCAATGACGGTAGATCGCACATAAGTTAACTGATGCTCCACATGCGAAATTGGCATTATGGTCTTAGAGTAATTGTGAAACAAGCAAGTCTTTTTGAGTTGATGCGCCTTTTATCTCAAATGTGTTTTTATAAATCTTATGCCAGGTTGCTGCAGCTCAGTCGTCTAACTTCCAAAATTCACTAGGATGCGCATTCTTGTCTTCACGCAGGAGCTGATCCACGCGCATGGTGTGTATGTGTATGCGCGGGTGTGCGAGAGCAAACGAGAGAGAGAGGCAGCATAGCACTGATTTGGATGTTTCTGATACTGTTGTCATTTTCTAGTTTGTTTCACTAAACCGCATCTTATTTTAAGGAATACTCGACATTTACTCAAGGAATTTTTTTTAACTCCTCAAAAAGAATAGAGTAGGCCTAATGATGACAGCCCTAAATTCAAGGTAGAGATATATTCAGTATAGTCCTAACAAGCATTTAAAGTGTTATAAAAAATAATTAACTGTGTTTTTAGCAGGTAGATCTTGTCGGCTTTATGATTTTAAAAGTAGATCACCACACAAAAAAGTATTACACTTAGTTTAGTAGATTATTAGAGTAAATTATACATTGCCTAGTTCAGTAGATCATTAGAGTACATTGGCACATATCTAGTTCTAATACCTATAATATCCCAATTTATATAAGCTGGCACTGACCTTCTTATGTTGTCCAGCATCATCAGTGCCCTGTGAAAGGGTGTTTTCTAAGGCTTGAGAGGTGCTTTCTAAAAAGAGAAGCCAATCCAAATACTGTTAAAAAGCTTTTGTTTCTAAATAAAAACCAGTAAACACTTTTCCGTGTTGCAGTTTGCTGTTCCACAATCAGGGCCGGCCCTGGGCATAGGCGGAATAGGCAAATGCTAAGGGCGCTGCCGACCCCTTGGGGCGTCCGTGCGCCCAAATTATTATTTTTTTAATATATGTATATAAACATTTAACTATAAATATTTAATTTTGCACAAGAAAACAGCAGTTACTGATGAATTATTAGTAGAATATAATCTCGGAAGATCGTGCTTGTTAAATAGCTCTGTGGCTATACTGCACTGAAGCGGCAGTTTAAAATATAAACCCAGAATTCAGCAAACGTCAAGGACAAGAAAACGGAAACAACAATCAGACAGAGACGCGGAATTTACATAATGTTACACAGACCATGTTTAAATTTCAATGTTTCTAGACAGAAATAGCAACTTGTTCACTTTGTTTGGTATTAATAAGCTGCGCATTGGAGTGCTGGCCGCGGTGCTGAAGACGCGCTCAGACAGAGTACTGGTGGCAGCACAGATATTTACGTGCAACCTATTCGAGACTATTATTCGTTATTATATAATTATTATTCGTTATTTTACTTTATTACTTCCACTTAAGAAGAGTTTTGCACTTTTATTTCAATATTTCTCTTTATATAAATACTATTTTGTACTTAAATCTATAATTTCATTATTTTACTAACCAAACTCATCTGCGCTTTCCGATAGGTTGCACGTAAGGAGAAAAGTAGCTTACTTCCCCTTGAGAAGGGTTGTGTGTTTTAAACTTTTAAAAACATATATCTCTTTACAAAAAACTTTTTTCTTCTATTTAAAAGCTATAATTTCGTTATTTTACTAACCCAAGTAATGACTCCTCCGCTTTCCAATAGATTGCACGTAAATATCTGTGCATATGTGCCATCACGCGCCTTCAGCACCGCCACTGTGCAGCTTATTAATACCAGACAAAGTTGGTATTTCTGTGCAGAAACATTGAAATTTAAACATGGTCCGTGTAACGTAATTTAAATCCTGCGTCTCTGTCTGATTGTTGTTTCCGTTTTCTTGTTCTTGACGTTCGCTGAATTCTGGGTTTATATTTTAAACTGCCTTTTCAGTGACAATGTCAAGACCAAATGCCTGAGTGACAGGGTATTGTGTGTATGTGTGCGTGCGTGCATGCGTGTGTTTCCAAAATATTTTCAAAATTAAGAAAAACTAGACAAAGCTTTGCATTTTTTTCTGTGTAAGTTTATGAACAAAATGATTCTAAAGGGCACCAGGTGAAATCTTGCCTAGGGCAGCAAATTGGCCAGGGCCGGCCCTGTCCACAATTCCAGTCCCATAAGCATTGCACTATTGCATTCCCAGTCAGCACTGCACTCACAATAATTTCTTTACACTCATTTGGGGCATCCACTGTTATCACTAACCCAAAGGACTACTGAACAGTTCAACACACAGTTGTGTATGTGTGAGTTGTGTGTACATAGGTTAACACAAGCAGAGTAAAATACTTTATTCAATACACAGGCAAAAAAGCCCACACCATGACAATTTGGTTGCTCAGGATGAATAGATTTGTGTGCGATACATTGCTTTGCACAGCAGGTGTCACTAGAGAGCACACTGTTTCATGAGGCTTCTGGTAAATGAACCTTTTGGCGAACCAATGGGCTGGAAAGCCTCAGTGGTTCAGGAAGCCTCATTTGGCCATCACTACTGACAGGTACAAAGGCCCTGTCCCAAATGGCGCACTTCATGTGGACTGTCGGTCTCGTGGCCTTAAATTGCGCATTCTCGCTTAGTCTACGAGTCCGTAGGGTGTCCCATCTGTCATTTTTACGCTTTGAAGTGTGCTCATCAGCGCCTCCTTTGTCCCCTTGATGCAGTCTTCGCCGAAGCCCGCACTGCAGCAGGCTTCACGCACTTTACCAACCCAGAAGTCCTTGCGAAAGGGCAATCAGACCAATCAGACGACGGAAGGGAGGAGTTTACACTGACGGGGAACTTCTCTACCTATTTCCGGTTCGATGCTCGAGTCTGTCCCAAAATACGACTCCGGTGCACCCATGTGGACTCGCATCAAGGGTCCCTAAAGTCTGGACTACGTGATGTCATCAAAATGTGGACTCTGAGGAGGACCACAAGTCTGGAGTGTGCCATTTGGGACAGGGCCAAACATAATCTAAACAGGTACAAGTAGACAGGTTCAGGTAGACAGGAACAGGCAGACAGGAACTGGAACAGACAGACAGGAACTGGAACAGGCCAAGGCAAACACTGGGGTTAAATACACTAGGAAATGAGAAACACCTGGGGGAACAATCAGCATGCAGACCAATGTAACAAAAGAAATACAATGAACTACAAAACATGGCAGACATGGACCATTAACTTTAAGTTAAATTAAGTTTTTTTTAGGTGTTACGAATTGAAGTATTTTTTTAGTTGATCCTACTTTTTACTTTTGACAGTATACAGATGGGACAGGTGGTTGGAGTAATTGCATAATTTGGTAACACTTTCTATGATGCCTGTATTTATAATGCATTATAAGGGTATTTTAATGCATTATATAATGCAGGCATGATGCCTTATAAAAACAGGTTGTATATCTCATAAATAATTGTAACAACAAGTATAATAACTTACAATACTTAGCTGTTAGTTATTTTATAACAAAATGAACTCCACATAGTTATACATAGTGTATTTTAAGTATAACTTATAAGTTATAATGTATCAGAACTTTGATGTCTTGACATTGCATAATATTTATACAATTACATTATAAAGCCCACTTACAAATACATTATTTGCAGTGCCGATATCGCTAGTTTGGTGGTTTTATTTCCTTGCATTAACTAAATTATGAAGATAACATTTTCTGAATGTTATTCATTCATATGATGAGCATATGAATTTAACATTAAAATAGTGGGGGTTTTTTTACATTTTCTATACACAAAGCTCAAGTTCATTTAATTTTCCTGTTCTCTTTTGATTGATAGGATATTTCGGACATGACTATCCGCTGTTTTTAACGGGCGATAGGGCAATAAGTGTGAAAATAACTGTTTTTAACTGATATTGATTATTGGTTGATATATATTGGTGCATCTCTAATGATAACTTGTACTTATAATGCACTACAACTATGGTAACTATGTGGAGTTCATTATGTGTTATAAATCATCTTGAAAGTTATAACCACACACATTAAAGTATAATGTATTGTAAATGTTATTGTGATACATTATAAGTACAGCCTCATAAAAGTGTTACTAATAATTTAAAGTCCATAACATAATACAACAATGTTTTTATATAAATAAACACTGAAATTAATTGATTAAAAGTGCATTAAGAAATTTAATCAGGTTTATTATTTGTTCCTTGGTCACAATAAATGCCAAAAGTCCATTAACCATATAACACAATAAAAAATACTGAATCTGAAACCTCTTGAATATGATTTTGTTAATGCATTTAACTTAAATGACACTCACTACTTTCTGTACACTATTTCACAGAGCAACGAGGAAAACCTCAATTCTCTGGTACAGGTACGTCTATACGCTGCCACACTCCAAGCATGTAAAGGGTTACACTGCAACTAATTATATTTTTAAGTGTATTTGCTGAATTAAAACTTTTTATTTGCAGGTCACATTGCTGCACCAGTAAGCTACATCAGAGCACCAACAACTTATGGTAAAAGCTTTATTTTCTGTAATGAGTAATTAATGCATTTAAAATATAAGGTAAATAGTCAGATTTTACTTACTGTATATCAAATAGAGCTTTTCTTTGCAATTGAACAGTTGATGGAGATCCACACTTTTTTATTGAGCTATCACAACAGAATGATGCCCTGTGCTTCAACATTGATGACAAACCTGGTACCATATTTAACCTGGTTAGAGACCCGCTTACAGGTGAGCATAACTAGAAGACAAGTCCATTGTTAGAAAAGACGACAGCATCAGAAGAATACTGTTTCAACACATGTACATGTATATACAGTGAGGAAAATAAGTATTTAAACACCTTGCTATTTTGCAAGTTCTCACACTTCATGGAGGGATCTGAAATTGTCATCGTAGGTGCATGTCCACTGTGAGAGACATAATCTAAAAAAATAAATACAGAAATCACAATATATGATTTTTTAACTTTTTATTTGTATGATATAGCTGCAAATAAGTATTTGAACACCTGTCTATCAACTAGAATTATGACCCTCAAAGACCTGTTAGTCTGCCATTAAAATGTCCACCTCCACTCCATTTATTATCCTAAATTAGATGCACCTGTTTGAGGTCGTTAGCTGCATAAAGACACCTGTCCACCCCATACAATCAGTAAGAATCCAACTACTAACATGGCCAAGACCAAAGTGATGTCCAAAGACACTAGAGACAAAATTGTACACCTCCACAAGGCTGGAAATGGCTACAGGGAAATTGCCAAGCAGCTTGGTGAAAAAAGCTCCACTGTTGGAGCAATCATTAGAGAATGAAAGAAGCTAAACATGACTGTCAATCTCCCTCGGACTGTGGCTCCATGCAAGATCTCACCTCGTGGGGTCTCAATGATCCTTAGAAAGGTGAGAAATCAGCCCAGAACTACACGGGAGGAGCTGGTCAATGACCTGAAAAGAGCTGGGACCACCGTTTTCAAGGTTACTGTTGGTAATACACTAAGACGTCATGGTTTAAAATCATGCATGGCACGGAAGGTTCCCCTGCTTGAACCAGCACATGTCCAGGCCCGTCTTAAGTTTGCCAGTGACCATTTGGATGATCCAGAGGAGTCATGGAAGAAAGTCATGTGGTCAGATGAGACCAAAATAGAACTTTTTGGTCATAATTCCACTAAACGTGTTTGGAGGAAGAAGAATGATGAGCACCATCCCAAAAACACCATCCCTTCTGTGAAGCAGGGGGGTGGTAGCATCATGCTTTGGGGATGTTTTTCTGCACATGGGACAGGGCGACTGCAATGTATTAAGGAGAGGATGACCGGGGCCATGTATTGCAAGATTTTGGGGAACAACCTTCTTCCCTCAGTTAGAGCATTGAAGATGGGTCGAGGCTGTGTCTTCCAACATGACAATGACCCGAAGCACACAGCCAGGATAACCAAGAAGTGGCTCTGTAAGCATATCAAGATTCTTGCGTGGCCTAGCCAGTCTCCAGATCTAAACCCAATAGAGAATCTTTGAAGGGAGCTCAAACTCCGTGTTTCTCAGCGACAGGCCAGAAACCTGACTGATCTAGAGAAGATCTGTGTGGAGGAGTGGGCCAAAATCCCTCCTGCAGTGCAAACCTTGGTGAAAAACTACAGGAAACGTTTGACCTCTGTAATTGCAAACAAAAGCTACTGTACCAAATATTAACATTTATTTTCTCAGGTGTTCAAGTACTTATTTGCAGCTGTATCATACAAATAAATAGTAAAAAAAAAAACATACATTGTGATTTCTGGATTTTTTTAGATTATGTCTCTCACAGTGGACATGCACCTACATTGACAATTTCAGACCCCTCCATGATTTCTAAGTGGGAGAACTTGCAAAATAGCAGGGTGTTCAAATACTTATTTTCCTCACTGTATATACATATGTATACTGTAGATAAAGTCCATATAGTTACACGTGATGGTTGCACACAGGAATTTTGGTCAATGGACAAACCATTGGAGATAAGAAGGTTGTCCCAGGGAAAAAGATGGTGACATATTTTGGGCGCTTTGGAATCCTTCATGAGAGGTTTGGTATTAGAGTAATGGTGAGCACAAAGGAGATCTCTGTGTCTGAGGAGGGAAAAGATGCAAAGTTCTTCTGGTCTGATACTGCCACCATCAAAGGGACCAAGTGAGATTTATCTCTTTATAGATTTTATTAAATTTAGCCTATTTTATTTAAGTGCATGTATTTTAAGAGGCAAGAAAGTAAACTGAACACTTGCAGTATTTCATTCATCCTCCAGCATGGATCTGCAGATAATCAAAGATCGTAGTTTAACGGTGACCTTGAGGGACTCAGTCAAGTTTCTGATCATCCTGCACAAAGTTTGGAAGAATCATCCGTATCACCAAGACTATCTTGGGTTCTACACCTTGGACAGCCACCTCCTATCTAAAAGTGTCCATGGCCTGCTTGGTAAAACATCTGAAGACCTTAACACATAATATTTACTTAGTACGTGCTTATTTCTGAAATGTTTTGTCATGATCCCTTCAGGACAGTTTTATCATGGTGTGGAGTTTCAGGTCAGTGACCTCTTTCCAGGAGAAGATCCGAGCAAACCAGATGCCATCATGCTTTTGAAAGGACATGAGCTTGTTGTTACCAGGTGAATTTAAGCCCTTGAATTGAACATGGACTTGTGAGACCTTGATGTTAACATAATGCTGCATTATTTTCTATCAACAGAGGTTGGCAGAAAGATTTCAGACAGGATGTGAAGTATGGAGAAAATAAGCCTTGTTGGTTCATTCATAATAATGGCACTGGACTTCTTGATGGAGTTCACACAGACTACATCATGTCTGATCTCTTCAAGACCATCTAATAATGAGCTTATATACCCAGAAAGAAAAATATAGTAAACAATCTTGATGAGATATTCATTTGAAGATATTCAAATGTATTAAATGTAACTTTAAAACATAATTTAAGTCTGCAAATTATAAACATTACAGTTAATGGCACAGCAGAAATACCTAAATACTGTGTACTGTAAAAGTGGCTGAGATAAAGCTGTGATTAGATTGAAATGTAAATGTAGAAACACATTTTAGCATCAGTCAATAGCATCAGTCATTTCTTTAAATAAAGTAAATTTCATGTAACAAAATACAAGTCAAAGGAATTCATTAAGTGAAATGGGTGTTGGTTGATATGGTTGGTATTTATACAGGTTATAAAAGATGTGTAGTTGTCTCATCAAGACATATAATATAATGTGATAAATGATGGATTAAATGGGGTAAAATGGGTTGTCTAAATTTATTAAAGAAGCAGTAAATCAAAGAATCAATTTTAACTTGATATTGTCCTCAGTGAAGTCACCATGAGCTTACAAGATCCTCAAAATGTTGTCACAATGTGTGCGTCACAGTGAGCTAAAATTGTAACCACACAGCGCACTCACGGTTTGCTTATATATTAAGGTCACCGTATGAGGACACTGCACACTCACTGTCAGCTCATATTACCCATAAAGCACATGGTATGAAAAGTACCAGATGTCGCTCAGAGAACTAATATTCTAGCGTTTGCTAATTAGAAACATGTTGCAGAGACGTCAGCATTTAATTGCAAATAATATACGGACAATAAAAAAGTGAAAGAGACATGATTGTCTCTGCATTTAACCCCTCCACTGAGTAGTGAAGCCATCCACTGCAAGTCATGAACACACACAAACACACATCCACGCACATGGCAACTATCACTGCAACATCCCAACAATCAATCACTTCCTGCCAGCTGTGGGAATCAAACCACCAACCTCTGGGTTACACACACAAGTCTGACTCTCTAACCACTAAATCTGTGAATCCTGCTCACTTTTACCTCCAATCTGTGTGAGCTTTCTAATACCCTTTATTTAGGCTTCTTGATGCCATAACGTTGTTGTTGACATTTTATATGGTATATATATATATATATTACACACCATGTATATGGCTGTATAAAATGCTGTGTAGAAATTGTCCTAAATTTGATCTTCTGATCATTCCTATAATATTTCTTAGAAATTATAGGTAAGAAGGGTGACATTCTACTCTTGGGCCAACATTTTCCAGACATGTGTGCTGTCCTGCTATAACAGAATGAGTGTTCCGTTTCCTTAAAATTATGACTATAGTATGAGCACACAGTAAGTGTAACGGGACTTCACATTGTGACCATGATACTATAGTCACGATGTGAGGCAATGGTACACTCAAAGTGTGCTCATCATGGTCACTATGTGAAGTCATGGCACACTCATTGTGTACTCATACCATGAACTCTACATTCTGAATTCACAATGAGCTCAAATATAGCTCACACTGTGATTATCACAGTATGAGAATGGTGTGATGTCACTGTGATCCGCCAGTATCCACCTTTTCCTAGTGAGATATAGGAAGTAGAATGCCCTACTTGTGTTGTATTGCCTCCTTTTAACCTGCTCAACATTTTAAAATTGCAATGAGCTCACATATAGCTCACACTGTGAATGATCAAGGTATGAGAAAGGTGTGAATTCACTGTGATCTTGTGTGGCTCACGTGTTGACTGGGGAGGCAGGTAGCAAGGCCAATTAAAATAATAACGCCCCTTAATCTGCACTATCCAACCATGGCACTGCCATTTAGTGCAGAGATAGTGAAAAGAAAATTGACAGCACCATTAAGTTTTAATTGCAACAAACCACCATCTTTGCGAATAAGTGTTTCCATTTCATTAGCTCATTTGCATCTTAAAGGCCACACCCAAAAACAACACATTTTTGTTCGCACCTACAAAATAGGAAATTTAACATGCTATAATAAATTATCTGTGGGGTATTTTAAGCTAAATCTTCACATAAGCACTCATAGAGACACCCAAGAATTATTCTACATCTTAAAAAAAATCATAAAAATCAGACTGAACTGGAAAATGATTTAAAAAGTAATAGAAAACGTTAAGCACCCAACAACTAAACCCAAGTCAATCCAAGATGTGTTGGATAAATATGCTGATGTTTTCAAAGACGAGTTGGGGACATTAAAGGGCATTAAAGCAGCCATTTCTGTGAAGCCTGACACAGTTCCAAAGTTCCACAAAGCCCGTGTCCTGTCCTTCGCAATGAAAGAAAGGGTAGAAAAAGAACTGAAATGCCTGGAAAAAGATGGTGTCATCAGCCCTGTGAATTACAGTGAGTGGGCTGCTCCAGTGGTCCAGTGGAAATCAAGTGGGACGGTGGACTCCACTTGTGCGGCGACTATAAGGTAACATGAACATGACTACAAACACTGAAACATACCCACTACCACGCATTGAAGAGGTTTTGGCAGCATTGTCTGGGGGAAAAATATTTTCCAAAATTGACCTGGCAACCGCTTACCAAAAAGTCCTTCTAGATGACAAGACAAATAAGTATACAACTGTGAACGCACATAAAGGACTGTTTGTGTACAATCGACTTTGCTTTGGCATTAATTCTGCTTTTTTTGTCATCAATTTTTTTTATTTATTTATGGAAATTTATCCAAACTATATACAACAGATGCCATGATTACTGCCACACAAAGTGTGTACATGTAACGTCCAGAAATAGACAAATGTACGGGTTAAGTAGTACAGAGATGAAAATCGTATAAAACAATATAGAGTAGGAAATTAAGATCAAAGCCCTTACAGTCATTAAAAATGGTATCAGCGTTTCAATTTGTCCAATTGGATTTCTGTCATTTCTTCCCAGCTTCCGATAGTCCGATCCTTTGCACCATTGAGTTTGGCCGTGGTGCGTTCTAATAGAACAATGTCTCTGAAGAAAGATAGCCAGATGTAGTTTGGAGAGATGTGTCACAGGGTGACTATATAGGGCGGAACCAAAAGCGGCGGAGATTGGTTCCGCCTGAATATGGTTTCCGCCCGGACCGCATTTTTAAAACACCCTTTTACTTCCTGGTTTCTGGGGCAACGCAATCAGGGCTTCAGGAGCAACAGGTGTGTGGATTGGAAAGTGGAAATCTGTGATTGGAGGATGCAGGAAGAAAAGACATATAAATAGATCCAGAGAAACACAGATTTGGTGTGGTTGAGAAGAGAGAAGATTTCCGGTTTGTCCGTGTTGTGTTCTGTCGGTGCTGTGCTGTGCTGTGCTGTGCTGTGCTGTGTTGTGCTGTGTTGTGCTGTTGTGCTGTGGCTACTGCGGAGGAATTAGAGCTGGATGGACAGAGTGAAGGGAGATCGCTAAGCGAATCGCCAAGACGGCTAAGTTGAAGACGGTTGCGGTTTTCAATGCGGATAGCCGGAAGCCACATTAAGTGTGAGTAAAACGAATTCTGCCAAACGGAAACGACTAAGTAAACGTGTTACCTGATTCTGTGTTGTGAGTAGCCACGTAGCATTACGGCCCCACTGGAGAGAGAGAAACGTGGGCGAGCCGGGAAATCTATACTGGAAACAGAAGATATACGTGAGTAGTCTTCAGCCTGTGACACGCGCACACACATAGACGGAGGACGAATGTCAAACAACGCTTTGGGAAGATGCATAATAAACAGTCGCTCCACATAAAGTGAAAATTACGTTGTTTTTAGTCCTTTATGCACCAAATGTATTTTAATGGACTACAGAATGAGACACAGTAGCGCAACTCTCTCTCAAGTTTATACATCAAGAGTTCTGAACTTTGAAGGGCATAGGGAAAATCACGTTTGATTTGAGTTTGACCGGACACATTCAACAGCATGTGCGTCTGTAAGTACAGAAAACCGCCTTTTTGTGGTTAAATTTTTTACAATAACTTAAGTGTTAACATTTGCAAGCCTTTGAAACACATGCAAATACCGTAAAACTTCAAATAATAGCAGAGTCCGAAATAGACGCTTGTCTCTTTTGGAGGCCTGGTGTGACGACAGGTTTGGGTAAATAAACGCCTGTCTCAAATAAAGGCCTGGTCTGTTTTTTAGTTTCGGGTTGTATTTAATCTTCTAAAACCCGTCGGATCATCTGTTTAAGCCAGTTCTATGGTGCAGATTGCACACGCTAAAGTTTGGATTACCGGTAGATGTCACGTGACAGACGCAGTCGTTCCGTTACTCATCACTATGACAACACAACAAGGTTCGTCGTCAGGATTGAAGTGATGATGACAGTAGCGGAGTGGCAATCAGGAGAGTCTGGACTTTTCCTGGTGGGCCGGGCTGATAATAGCTGGGCTTTCAGTCTTTTGTCATGCATGCACTCCTGCCACACATTGTATTTTCTCACGCAGAAACACTATTTATCATATATTTAATATGCTGCAGCGCCCAAAATGTATCTGGCCACACTGCTCTCTCTATCAAGCCCGTCTCCCCTGGAGTTCTAGTCGAGCGAGCCAATCCAAAAAAATGAAAGAGGCTACACAATAGCCAATCAGAAAATAGCACTGTTGTATCAGGGTAAGATTTCACGCAACAACCAATAAAAAAGCATATCCTCGTTTGCTTTTATTTATGCTGCCAATAATTTAAGACTGTTATTCTTACACAAACTAATTTGTTAAACATTCAAATTATAAATAAAACATAATATGTGGTAACCTCCTGCTTTCATGCTGGAACAATTAAATTAAAAGCCTGTCTCTTATAGACGCCTGTCTCTTTTAGACGCCTGGTGTGACGATTGGTTTGGGAAAATAAAAGCCGGGGCTATTATTTGAGGTTTTACGGTAATCAACTTTCACCCTATTTAAATTTGCGTATTAATCCGTGAATCGCATGCGAGCCAAACCGTGGGTCGTGATCTGAACGGAATGGATCACGGATCAACTGCAATCCGTTACACCACTAATTAGTATTAAAACAAACATTTTGGGATACTTGGTAGCCTACAATATTTACCTCTTATAATTGAGCATTAGAGACTTGGGCTTGAGTAGGCCACTTTCTGGTGGCAAGCTTCTCATTTCTCAGATGAGTCAACAACTACCGGAAGTGAACTTCCCCGAGTCATATTGCACAGAAATCTTGTCAAAGAACGGGAAAAATTATGGTATAGACCCTTTTACAGCCCACGTCACTGTGACGTCACCGCTCTAGCTGGAGGCAAAAAATAAGTAGGAACTCATAGCCGGCGCGCTAAAAGTTTGAGTTTTTGACTTTAAAATGTCATCTTGTTGTGTTTTTGGCTGCAAGATTAGAAGGAACAGCACTTTTGGTTCAAAAATAAAGTTTTACCGGATCCCGGCAGACATTTCTACACAGAAATCAAGAAGACATTTGTGGTTGAATGCAATACGGCGTACAGACTAGACGGAGACGATCATAAATAATACTCGTGTTTGCAGTGCACACTTCATATCAGGTAAAATAATCTATGCATATGTACTGTTGTGTTGGTTTTATCTAGTACAAATCAGCAAGTTTCTGTTTTATAGGTGAAAAGTCGCCAACCGCGCTATTTAGCTTAAATGTTAAACAAACATACAGCAATAGATGTGTATGCCATCGTTTGAATAGTCTCTTAAAAAAATCCACAATGCTAATCATAGTTAGCCCAGTGATAGTTTACTTAAGACAGTAAGCCTAGACAAAATGACCCAAATCCACCTGAAAGTAATTCATATGTTGTCTATGAAATATCTAAAACCTGGTTAAAATCGCAAGAGTTAATTTACAAAAATAACGTTACCTGTCACGGTCCCGCAGAATCAGTGACTGTACATATTCGGGCTGATCCGAAACTTCTTCTGCATCCATGTTTAATAAATCACTCCTAAAACGTGCTAGTTTAAGCTTGTCAACATAGCCTCTGCGGCTCTTTCTGCCTCCAGCTAAGCCCCGCCCACACAAATACGTCACAATGTTTACCAACTGTAAAAGGGTCTATTAACCGGTTACCATTATTTTCAATAAACGCTTCTGTTCCGGAACATATATTTTTGGAAAGTTTCTGGTTTCGTTTCTGTTCCTTGCAAAACATCAAAAGTTTCCGGTTTTCATTCCGTGAACCGGTTCAAAGCCTTGTATCCAACAGACAGGTCCGGTGTCGTACCGGGTGCAGGAAGAGTTAACTGACCAAGTGTATATAGGCATCCAGAGATCAGTTGCGACTTCGATACCCTTAGGATGTTTTAAACCCAGAGTCAAATTTAATACTATTAATATGTGCATTAAGGTTGTCCCTGAAGGCTTGCCGTTGTTTAGCTAGTGTGTCTTCTGCGCATGTCATAACAAAAGTTGAGACTGTAGTCCCTCATCTTGAGTTTGTGTGTTACGCCCAGACCTCACTTTAGGGGTGGTTTCCCGGGATTAGTGCATGACAATCCCCCGATTTATATAACCCAGCACTACTAAAAACATTACTTGTGTGCATTTTGAGTCAAAACAAATGGCACTGATGTATTAATATTATGTCAGTTTAAGTTGTTCAGTTTGGACAGCCCTTATTTTAGTCTAGGACTAGTCTAATCCCTGTCCAGGAAACCGCCCCATAGAGCTGAAAAACAAGTAAGTACACCCCAGTTGTAGTTCTTAAAAAGTGATTTCTGTTAAAGAAAATATCCCACTTTGCAGTGAACTTAAACGCTGTAACTTTGCCAATACACTTACTAAAGTTTAAAAAGTGAAAAATCATAATATAACTGTCACATGCATAGAAATGGTTAAAAGAAAGAAAAAGAAACACAATGACGGTAACACCAACATAGATGTAACCTTGTTAGATATAACGAGAATGACTCATTCTGCATGTGGCAGTTCTCATTAAACATCATCTCGGCAAAATTATCTGTTCATGTTAGTGAGTGCTTGAATTGTTTGTCATCTCTAAACTAACTTAGTCCTTTTTCTTTGGTTTATCTAATTTACATTAGATTCAGAACCCTATTTGGAGTTTAGAGAGAGAAAAATGTAATTAGTCCAATACATGACAATGGTTAACCCAAATAGAAACAAGTGTTTAAATAAAAAAAATTAACAGTCCTAATGTTAGTAGCTACTGTATCCAGACACGAATGTACTTAATTGAAGTCTACACGTGAAAATAATGTGCAAACATTTAACATATCAGTACAAGGTAAGAACATTCATTGCAGCTTACCTTCATTTGGTGATATTGCACAAGATATAATAAAATATGGGTTTTTTTGAAACCGACTTCGTTTCGCTACTGACTAACTTACAGTAACGTGACCGTTAGAATTATTTATGGCATGGGATAAATTTAGAGCGTCCATAATCTTGACAAAATAATTTGTAAAATGTTTTGACGAAAAGAAACAAAATAAAAATGTTATTGAGCAAGTACGTTAAAATCACGGACTCGTAACCCACCACGGTACACGGTTTACAACGACCAGATCGAGATCTTGCGGCGTTGCGCAGACTAACAGGACTATGACATCGAAGTACCGCCAGAGCGAATGGTTTTTATTCGTTCTCGCGATACTTTGGCGTTATATGCTTATCGGTCTGCGCAGTTCCACATGAAGGCGAACACGCCTAGCAACCAAGCGCTCAGTGACTTTTATCGTAGCAAGTGCTTTCCCACAATCCATTACTCCCGGAAGTACCAGGCGGGTGAGGAATCCACCCATTAATGCCAGGAGATCATGGATCGCTGCTGAATTTTAAGCAAATACGATTAAAACAAAGGCTTGGCATTGGTATGACCACCATACTAGATTCACATTATTTATAAAATGCTTGCAATATTGCGATGTGTGCTGTAAGTTAGACCTGTTGTTTCTTTTTATTCATAGTATATAACAGTCAGCTGATTTTTGCAATACACTCATCCAGTGGTCAAAGCCAGGTTTTTCGGTATCTTAGTGTTTTGATAGTGTGTTTGGCTGTCAGTATTGGGTTTCGGGTATATTGTTTCCCCCACAACCGGATAAATGCATGAAACGTAATGTAATTAGACGTATTTAACTGTCAGTGTTACCGCAAATGTTCTATCCCAATATGGAATTTTGTAGTAAAATTATGTTCCAGGGCTTTGTTTATTTCAGAAATGATTGATTTTTGAAATGAGGTTGTGTTGTATTTTATTCTAGCCTGCCTATTAAATAAAAGAAGATGGGAGGTTGGAGTGCATTTGTGTCCTGTGTGTGGATGATTCTTCTGCTGGCTCTGCTTGGAGATTCTCTGGCATCTGCACCTGAGTTTGATCCATATAAGGTTCTTGGAGTATCCAGACATGCAAGTCAGGCTGAAATCAAAAAGGTTTACAAGAGGCTTGCAAGGGAATGGTGAGTAACGTTTTAAAGAGTAACAGAAAAAAGGTGTATAAATATTTCCATTGTTAGTGTCCATTATTAAAAAAGCGAGTTTGCTGTGTATTTACATTAATATTTATGTTTATTCAGTCAGCAAACATTTTATCCAAAGTAATTTAAAAAACATTATATGTATAAAAGTGCATACAATTAATTGTCTTCTATCTGTTCCACTGTGTTGTTCTTTTGTTTCCTAATTTAGTCATATACTTTGTTATACTAGAGATTGTCATAGGCCTACTCTCTCATTAACAGAAGTATTTAAAAGGCTGTGTGGTCTAAATGAAAAAGGAAATAATTGTTTTATCTGTAGGCATCCAGACAAGAACAAAAATCCAGGAGCGGAGGATATGTTTATCAAGATCACCAAATCTTACGAAGTAAGAGTTGCAATATTATCAACACCTCATAAAGTCAGGGCTCCAGACTAACTTTTTTTACTAGGAGCACAGTGGCCCCCAACTGAAAATTTTAGGGGCGCAACCAGAAAATTTAGGGGCACACACCGTAAATCAACATGCAAACCAAATATTCACATTTCTACTAAGTAATACACTGTATTACTAATAAATACTTTGATGATAGATGCAGAAAGTACAATGTGCTGTTTTAAATTCAGTGTCACATCACAAAAAAGGTCAAATTTACTGAATGTAAAATTCAGTGGCACACTCTCAAATTTTGGTGGCAGTCTGGAGCCCTGAAAGTACTGATTGTTTTTCTCCAAGTATGTTTTTCAATTGAAGAGATTTTTTTTTTTTAATACATTTAACTTTTAGGAGAATCTCTTATAATCTACATAACTATATTATCAGTGGTGTTTAAAGACCTTACATAATGAACTGTATTGTTTTAATTACCATAGAATGAGCCGTTTTATCTACATACACGGCGGGTCTCCTTACATGGAAGTCGCCATCGGGTTTGTACAGTATCCCTAAATCGACATACTGCTCTACAGAGCGTGTTTCATCATAACGTTGGCCGTTTCTCAATCCGAAGGGTGCAGCCTGTGGAAGTCGCGTATGTAGGCGGTATACATAATCAAGCCTGGTTGATTTCAGTTAACTGAGCATTACATTGGCAAGTCATAACAATTTACGATTAACTAAAAATAAAATCAACTTTATAATTGTTCATATTCTAACAATAAGACGTATGCAGCCTAGAAATGCAACCTCTGGAGGCTTCAGCGTTCGGTTTGAGAAACGGCAAACATAGGGATGAAACGCGCTCTGTAGAGCAGTTTGTCCATTTAAGGCTACTGTAGTAACATGCTGGCAACTTCCATATGGAAGAAGACCGTGGTGTATGTAGATAAAAACTGCTTATTCTAACGTAATAAAAACAATACAGTTCATTATGAGGTTCATTGTAATTCGTAATCTCGCCACTAGATGTCGCTAAAAATACACATTACAACTTTAAGTCAGTGCCGATGGTCCTGTGGTTCACCAGTGTGCTCACACCACGACCCAATCTCGATTCCAGTCTCTAAGGTCCTTTGCTGATCCCACTTCCCTATCTCCACCTAACACTTTCCTCTCTGCTCTGCACTATCCTGTCTAAATAAAGACATGAAAAGTCCCAAAAAACATATTTAAAAAAATAATAATGGGTCAATGACGTGACGTTAATTATTTTGTGTCCGTATGGATAAAATAAATGTAAAAGGGTAAAAATTTTAACATAAATTAGCAGATTACTTGCATACATTCTCTTTTTTGAGGACCAAGTCTAAAATTTCAGTTTTTTTTTTTTCATTTAAAAAAAAAATATTTGGAGGATAATTGCAAAATGTCAATGTGGTGTAACTGGTCTGTGTCAATTGGTGTAACTAGTAATTTTTTTATTAAAATATAAATCACAATGTATTCATAAAAAATTGTGGAATAAAATATAATCATCTAGTTTAGTGTAATATGATTTTTTTTACAAACATTTTGAAATCATTTGTCAAAGATTATTTAGAAAACAGAGCTCTTTTTAGCATATGTCAAGACAAATATTACAAAAACGCATTAAAATTTACATTTAGAAATACATTTACGCTTGCATGCCATCAAGGTGGATAAGACATTTAATATTTCTCATTCTTTGGCGCAATTGGCGGTTACACCATTTGACATTTTCAGGTCCATTCAGTCTTAACTTTTATAAAAACGTTGCAAATGTAATTTTTTGTTGCATAAAATTAAGTCAAATACACTGTGCATTGAAACAACCTGATGCATGCTTTTAAAACAAGTTTTTTTATATATTAATAATTTTTTATCTTGCCAAACCATTTTTGTCACTGACCCAAATACATTAAAAAAAATAAAATCTGTAATGTATAGCATGTTTTTAAAATGTAGGTGTTATAAATTGGCTTACTTTTTAGTATATGTGTAATGGCTTTATTATAATTTAAGATGCATATAAACCCCTATGGTGTGAAGAGTTAGTTGAGCCATTTGGTTTTTTTAAAGGTTTAAAAGTGTTGTTTTGGGTTTTTGTTTATAGTGAGAGTGAACTGTGACTTCTCAAGCTTTTAAAGGACACAAAAGCATCAGTTAATAACTCCACATGACTTGTGTGCCATACTGTATGTTTCGAATATCCTGAAGGCATACAAACAGGTTCAGTGAAAAACAAATTAAAACGTAATCCATTATTTAATGAAAGTCTTGACTTGTGCATCATTGTTGACAGTTAAGGACTGATGTGTAACAACTGAAACAATTGCGATATCCACAACAGAAGAGTAGAGGAGTGTACTGTATTATGTGCTTAATCTCTTGTGTTGAGAGAAGAGGCACAGGTCAGGACTTTTATTTTTACAAATCTTGGTTCTGAAAAACAAAGCAAGCAATGGGGGTTTGAACAGCATGAGAAACTCAAATTTTCATTCATTTTCACTTTTTTTTCATAAAATTTTCCTGACTAAACCTATTAGTAAGTACTGCGTAGTCAACTGTGCTATTTTCCACAGATCCTGTCTAATGAGGAGAGAAGGGCAAACTACGACCGCTTCGGTCAAATGGATGACAATCAAAACTTCGCCCAAGCACCGCAGGGCTTCAGGCACTTTCACAACAGTTTCTACTTCGATGAATCGTTCTTTAACTTTCCTCGGACGAGTCGAGATTTTACAGACAGCAAGCACCTCCTTCGCTACAACCAATACATGAATGAAGTTGTGCCAGATAGTTTCAAGAGACCTTACCTGATCAAGATCACCTCAGAATGGTGCTTCACCTGCATTCACATCGAGCCTATTTGGAAGGACACTGTGCAAGATCTAGAGCCACTAGGTGTGTTATGAGAATGATCATTTATCTGCCAAAATAACTTGCAGTGCATTACAAAGTAATACTTTTTCATTGGTATGTGTTTCATTTCATTGCGAATGCAATGCTTTACCAGTTGAGCTACAGGAACGCCAGACCCCAGTGAGATACATTATCTGCTGCTTTTAGATGGTTTCAGCAGAAACTACATAAACAAATGTATTTTTTATGTCTGTGAATGTTGATTTGCGTTTAAATCTGCATGTCAGAGATCTGAAACATAACTTCTTGTTGCAATGGCACGCACGTCCTCACTACGGCACGCCCCTCTGCCTAATGTTCAGAATGATTTCCGTTAACGTTACGACAATGTTACTAGGTCCTGTTTACGGGAACATTTACGGGACATGTTGGCGTTTACACAGACGACTCTTTGCCAATTTTACGGACATTTTCTGGGACCAAAGTGCTGTGTGAATGGGTTTATACAGGTTAGCTGCACAGGAGCATGTGTGGTAGAGCATTGCATTAGCAGGGCAAAAGGTTACGAATGGAGGAAGCATGCATACTGATAAAAACTGTAAGGCACTGTAGCTTTGAATAAAAGTCTGAAAACGCATAAATGTAAAAAAAATTAAATGAAGTATAATGAAACGGCAGTATACACTAAAATCTTGTGTTGTTGTTTGGTTTAGGGGTTGGTATTGGTGTAGTAGACATTGGATATGAGAGACAGCTGGCCAATCATCTTGGAGCCCACCGCACGCCTTCAATTCTAGGTGTAATAAATGGCAAAGTCACTTTCTTCCAATACGCTGTGGCCAGGGAATACTTGAAACAGTTTGTGGAAAGCCTACTACCCCAGAAGCTGGTAGAGAAGGTGAGATTGTATCCGTCTCACCAGGAAAGAAATACTAGTTGGATTATGTGACATAAACAGTGCAAATACCTGTTACTTTTTAATCCCTTGTCCCTTTTAGTTGACTGATAGCAACTACGTGGAGTTTTTAAATGCCTGGCATGAAGAGAATAAACCAAGTGTGTTGATGTTTGATGTAGCTTCTACTGTTCCCTTTTTATACAAGGTGAGGTACTTTTTATTTTCCTGTTCTAATAATTTTCATTTAGATATATTTGCTATTATTTATTTCATGGCCTCGCATGCCCTTTGTTTGCAGCTCACCGCCTTTGCATATAAAGACTATGTGAGGTTCGGCTATGTAGATATGGGCCTGACTGAGACCTCCCAGGTGATACAGAGGTTTAACATTAACACGTATGCACCCACCATGCTCCTCTTCAAAGAGAACACAGAGAAACCTGCAGACGTCATTCAGGTATAGTCCAGGTCTGAATGTTCACCGATAGTTTCGGTTTTGATAAAAGTGTCTAAACCATATTTTCATCCTTAGGCTCGAGGAATGAAGAAACAGATCATTGATGAGTTTGTGTCCAACAATCGGTTCCTGCTCGTGCCGCGATTGGTTAATCAGAAACTCTTTGATGAGCTGTGTCCAGTTAAACAGTTCCACCGGCGCAGGAAGTAAGAACCGCACCTTTCTTAAACTCTGAGAACAGGCATAACTAGGCTATTTAACACACATAACACACAAATGTTTTACTGTATATAACAAAAGTTTGTCATTTTTAATGTTCCCCGCCATTGACGAGTTTTTAGGACATTTAGCTATTATCCACTAGGTGGCGATAACTTTTGTGAAACTCAAAAAAAAAAATGCTGGCGGGGAATGAGTTAAAAATGAAGTCATGTTGGTGTCCAGCTCTCATCTTTGTCTCTGATTGACAGATACTGTGTTCTTCTCATCACTGGAGAAGGAGAGCAGTTCGTATCGGTGAACGAGGCTTTCTTCAACTTCGCTTCTTCTAACACTAAAGACGTTTTGAGGTTTGCTTATGTTTATCAAAAACAACAGCAGCCTCTGTGTGACGCACTGCTCAAAAGAGACGACACAACACCTCCACAGGTTAGAGACACAGCAGGTTATAAACCAAGTGGACTATATCTCTCTGTGTTTGGTCAAATCAATCATTGACTCGGTTAATCGATGATTTCAGGTTATTATCTTGGAGAGGCGGAGCTCTACAGGGAGGGCGATGTATCGGACCGTGACCGGCGGATGGAACGGAAGTGATGACGATAAGCTCCGCCTCCACGAGCAGCTTGATATTCTGCAGAGAGATCCTTCCTACCTTACCCATGATGCAATGCTTCCTGAACTGAATAATGAGTTTGCTTCTGTAAGTAACTCAGACAATGTTTTTCTCAGGACTGGTATTTTTAAGTATTTTACCACGGACAGGAAGTTCAAATTTTGTACTTAAAATAGAAATCTAATGCTGCGCACACACCCTGCGTAAGTTCCATGCTTTAGATTACTCGCTGAAATTAACTTTGCGTCATGCAATTTTTCCGGTCGAGTTGAATATTTTCAACTTGCACAGAAGAAAAGTTTGAGGCGAATAGCACGTATTCGCAGCAATCATGTGTCTTTGCATTGTATTTGTATGTAATCTACTTGCGCAAATAGTTAATTCGCTTCTGGTGTGTACGCAGCATTATGGAATAAAAGTCTTTTTTATTTTATAACATATTTTTGGTATTTTGGTACATGTTTTATGATTATTCATTCAAAAAATATTTTGAATAATTGGATTGTATTAATATTAAAAACATTTATTATGTAATACAAAATGCAAATCATTAAATGATATATTTTCTTATTCTTTTGCAGATGTTTCTAATTCGGTGGATGAACACAGCATATGATTTTCTCGCCCAGTTTTATTATGATCTTCTCTATTCAAACTGGTGAGCAGTTTTGGGGACAGGTGCTTTATTGAAAGTACTAAAATGAATTGCTCGTATACCATAAATGATAAGTGAAACCATCATTAAAACCAGAATCATTGAATTCTCTACAGTTCCCATCTTCATTAGTTTTTCTATTGGTCATTTTAACATATATTTGGTGGAATGGTCATGTAATTACTGTACAGCTTTTTAAAGGATATTTTGCAGAAAAATGAAAATTCTGACATCATTTACTCACCCTCACATTGTTTCAAACTTGTCTACATTTTTTTTAATTCTTCTGAATACAAATTAAGATATTTTGAAGAATGTTTGTAACCAAGCAGATCTGGGGCACCATTGACTTCCATAGTATTATTTCTTTCCTGATTTTTATTTATTTTTCGCTAAACACAAATTAAGTTTTTTTTCGTACAAATAATTTTTGCTAAACACAAATTAAGATATTTTGAATTTTTTTTTGTAACCAAACAGGTCTGGGGCACTATTGATTTCCATTGTTATATTTTTTCCTTAGTATTGTTTATTTTCGATGAACACAAAAAAGGTTTCCTGTTTGAACACAAATTCAAACATTTTTCAAAATATCTTTAACCAAACAGATCTGAGGCACCATTGATTTCCATTGTATTCTTTGTTTTCTTAGTATGATTTATTTTTGCTGAACACAAATTAAGTTTTCTTTAGTAAAATTAATTTCACTGAACACAAATTCAAACATTTTTCAAAATATCTTTAACCAAACAGATCTGAGGCACCATTGATTTCCATTGTATTCTTTGTTTTCTTAGTATGATTTATTTTTGCTGAACACAAATTAAGTTTTCTTTAGTAAAATTAATTTCACTGAACACAAATTCAAACATTTTTCAAAATATATTTTGCCAAACATATCTAAGGCACCATTGATTTCCATTGTATTCTTTGTTTTCTTAGTATATTTTATTTTTGCTGAACACAAATTAAGTTTCCTTTAGTATAATTCCTTTTCACTGAACACAAATTCAAACATTTTTCAAAATATCTTTAACCAAACAGATCTGAGGCACCATTGATTTCCATTGTATCCTTTGTTTTCTTAGTATGATTTATTTTTGCTGAACACAAATTAAGTTTCCTTTAGTATAATTCCTTTTCACTGAACACAAATTCAAACATTTTTCAAAATATCTTTAACCAAACAGATCTGAGGCACCATTGATTTCCATTGTATCCTTTGTTTTCTTAGTATAATTTATTTTTGCTGAACACAAATTAAGTTTCCTTTAGTATCATTCTTTTTCACTGAACACAAATTCAAAAACATTTTTCAAAATATCTTTTACCAAACATATCTAAGGCACCATTGATTTCCATTGTATTCTTTGGTTTCTTTATATAATTTATTTTTGCTGAACACAAATTCATTTTTTTTTCTTTAAACAGATCTGGGGCACCATTGATTTCCATTTGTATTATTTTTCTCTTTAGTAGTATTCATTTTCTTGTTATAATACATTTTTGCTTAACATAAATTAAGATATTTTGAAAAATGTTTGTAACCAAACAGATCTCGGGCACCATTGTCTTTCATAGTAGTATTTTTTTCCTTATTTAAAGGAAATGTTTGGAAGAACATGAGGGTGAGATAATGATGAAAGAATTAAAATTTTTTGTTGAAATATCCCTTTAAGGCATATGCTGTAAATAAAATCTAATCTTTTTTTGTGATACATTATGTAAGAACACATATTTGTTTTGTTTCTAGGCGTGAAATGATGCCTGTGTTATCTCTGATCTTCTCGGCTCTTTTCATCTTATTTGGGACTGTCATCATTCAGGCCTTCAGGTAGGACTTTGTGTTCTTTCTAAAAGTTTGTGCCTATCAGATGAGTTGTAGCTTTTGTAAGATAGATATGGGTTGCATATGCTTATATCTTTGCTTTTTAACCGACAGTGACTCTGGCGAAGACAAACCAGCCAAACAAAAGCCCACTGAATCACCAAAGACAGCAAAGGACTCTCCAGGAACAGAAAGCGCTTCCAGGTTAACACACTGGTTGTATGTCAGAAAAAATTGAGACCATTGTCATTTATTGACAGAAGTAGACTGTGAAATATTATAGTTTTTGCAAGGGTTATTTGTTTGTTGGTCCAGTCGCTAGCAGTTCCTGTTTTTCTTCTGCAGTCGTCCACCCAAGAAGAACTTTGTTGAAGTGACCGAGTTAACAGATGTTACATACATAAGTAACCTGGTCAGGTTAAAGCCTGGTCACATCAACGTGGTGTTGATCCTCACCGATTCTTCGAAACAAGTGCTACTTAGGAAGTTCGCCAAAGAGGTCTACTCGTTCTCAGGGTGAGGAATGTGTTTGAGGAAAAAGTTCCTTTTTTCTGGAGATCTGCCTTGCTTGCATGAATTTACAACTATAGCTCTATTCACAGGTCTCAAACGCTCCACTACTCTTTCCTAAACTTGGACAAACACAGCCAGTGGATGGATTTGCTCATGGAGTCGTCTCCTGACGCCCGTCCACCAGACTGCTCGGATGAAGAAGAAGACGCCGTCCCCTACAAACAAGACTACACCGGCCACGTGCTTGCTCTCAACGGCCACAAGAAATACTTCTGCATGTTTAGACCCGTGTTCACAGGGGAAGAAGCCGAACACAGCAGGTCATCCGACGAAGACGGGCAGAGCAAAGGCTCTCGGTCGCGGTCAAGTTCCCGGCAGAAGACCAAGACTCTGGAGATCCACCACAAACTGGACAGACTGGGTTTGTGGATGGAGAGGCTTATGGAGGGAACTCTTCCTAGGCATTATGTTCCAGCCTGGCCTTGTCTGGACAACATCACGCCATAGAAATATAGTCGGAGCACTATGGCCATCCAGGCGAAGATGACGTGAAAGACTTGCTGTGTTACTTTTAACAAAACTAAGTTATTCTGTTAAAAGCACTGTAGAGTTTTGTTTTATTTGGAGCACCATGTGCTTATCGGCTGCTTTAGAGACAAAACCAGTTTGTGTTAGTTTAGCTGTTTCTTGACTGTATGGATGCTTTTCTGAATACCCGATAAAGCCATTCTGTGTAGCTATGGAAGCAGATCATATTCAGGTTTTTATTTTTTATGCCTTTTCCACTCGAAGTCACAGATAAAGTGGGTGAATGGTTTAGTCGACCAGCTGACCAGCTCTATTTCCCCCTTTCTTCGTATGCAAAATCTCAAACTAAACCGTGCATGAACAGGTTACTAATAACTTTTGAAAACTTGATATTTCTAAATACATCTTACTGCCACGTGCATGTGCAGCCTTTGTTTTTAACCATTTGTTTAATGTTTTTTTGCACTTTTGACTGCTGCTTTTTCTATTTAACATAAGAGTCTTTTATTCACAACCTATACGGTAGTGATCTTCATAACGTTTATTGATATATAATAAAGGTACTAACCGCATCTGAAATATCATTACCAATGAATCGTGTTAAGAATGTTGTCTCTAGGTGTAATTTTCTTTTGAGAAAATGACTATTTATTTATGTTGCACTGTTTGTGGTTGATTTATATATTATGTGCATTAATGAATAATAATAAAGTTTGTACTGTAGCAACATCTGTCCAGTCAAATGTATGATGATCAATCTTGTATTTATTCAAAAGACAATATTTATATTATGTAAAATGATTAATTTACAATACATACAACCTTCTTAAAAATGATAGTTTGCCCAAAAATGAAAATATAGACATTATTTACTTGCCCTTAAGTTGTTTCAAACCAAGCGGATCTGGGGCACCATTGACTTACATAGTAAAATAATACTACTACTATGGAAGTAAAAGCCCCAGATCTGTTTGGTTACAAACATTCTTCAAAATACCTTCAATTGTGCTAAGTAGCAGTAAATGCTCTTAATCATAGGGGAACCATTTTAGTGATTCTGTATATAGCACCTATGAAGAAAAATACGGGGGTGATATAGCACCACTATAGCACCAGATATGGTTCTAAACAGATGCTATATGGCACTTAAAATGGTTCCCCTATAATTACCAGCCAGTGAACCACTTTTAGTGCTATTTAGCACCGTTTGTTTTTAGAGTGTATGGAAGTCAGTGGTGTCCCAGATCTGTTTGATTAAATATTAATTTTTTAATATCTTAATTTGTATTCAGCGAAAAGGAGTAGTACTTAGGAAAAAATTATAATATGGATGTCAATGGTGCCCCAAATCTGTTTGGTTACAAACATTTTTCAAAATATCTTAATTTGTATTTAGCGAAAATGAATAATACAAAGTAAAAAAATACTATGTAAGTCAATGGTGTCCCAGATCTGTTTGGTTACAATTTTTTTTTAAATATCTTCAGTTGTGTTTAGCGAAAATTAATAATACTAGGGAAAAGAAATGAAACTATGGAAGTCAATGGTACCCCAAATCTGTTTGGTTACAAACATTCTTCAAAATACCTTCATTTGTGTTCAGCACAAATAAAAAATATAATATTTAGAAAAAAATTATACCATGGAAGTCAATGGTGTCCCAGATCTGTTTGGTTAAATGTTTAGTTTTTAATATCTTAATTTGTGTTCAGCGAAAAATTATAATATTGAAATCAATAGTGCCCCAGATCTGTTTGGTTACAAACATTTTTCAAAATATCTTTAGTTGTGTTTAGCAAAAAATTACTAATACTAAGGAAAAAATAATACTATGGAAGTCAATGGTGCCCCAAATCTGTTTGGTTACATTTTTCAAAATATGTTCACTTGTGTTGAGCAGATAATAAATAATACTAAAGAATAATACTATTGAAGTCAAGGCCCTTTCTAGCCATTTTGAGCCCTATGCAAAACCCCTATTGGCACACCCCCGCAAACAAGTTCATAAAATTTTACATGCAATATTACATAAAAAAAACACACAAATCGTGTAAAAATCATGTGATCATGTAACACTTTAATGCATTAAATTCAACAGAGCAGTTAAATAAAAAATTTACCATGTTTTTCATTGTCTTTAAAATTTTATAAGGGATAAAGAGTTTTGTGTTCTTTTTATTGAACCAATTTTTAAATTGACCTTTGAATCCTTTGATCTAATGGTGGTGTTAAGCGCTGAAAGTGCAAACTTTACATGTAATTAATGATCAAGCTGTAACTGATACTCATACCACTTTGATCCAATGGCATATAGACATCAGATTGACAGTACTGGTGGATCACATTTTTAGGGTGACTGTGCCCATGTTGTGCTACCTGTTGGATAAGGGGTAGGCAAATATTTTTGTCTCAAGTAGTCAACTATTTACTATAGTTAAAGATGGACATTCATCTTTACCCTGCTTTTAGAAGCACAATTTCATATTTTAGAAACACTTTACTTTTGTGCATATCATATTTACAGTTTTAAAGTAAACATCAAAATCGGAGTAAAATAGCATAGTAAGACACAACTCTCATTTCACATCCACTGTGAGCCATATTTACAGTTATCATCATGGAAAATTAACCATTTTATTTTTGTAATAACCATGATTTTAGCAGATAAATTACAATTTGTATTACCATAGTTTTACTACCAATCAAATACCATTGTTATTATGGTAAGAACATAGTAAATTAGTGGTTACTTACTACAAATAAATTGTTTAACCATGCTTCATTTTCTTAAGGCCAAATCATCACAAGTGCATTGCTTGAAAATTATTACATTTCAATTATCATGACATACTATCTTCATCTGGTGAAATATTTTGCTTTCCATTCTGTGTAAAACATTCTTCAGTTTATCTTTCATTTTGTTGCAGTGCTCGTTTTTCCCTTTCAAAAAGGACACCTTAGTACTTTTATGCTGTGTTGCTCGCTCTAGATTACTTGCTGGATTTAACATTTGTATGCAATCTATTTGCCTTTGGTGTGTACGTCCCATAATGCTGGACACACACCAAACGCAAAACAACGCATTCCTCGCTGTAGATTACTCGCGGGATTTAACTTTGTGTCATGCTAATTTTTCACTTGACAATTTTCATGACGCAAGTTGGGCGGTGCGTTTGGCACAAAAACATTCACCTAAAACGTGTCTTTGCGTAAATTGAATAAATTCAACTCAATATTAAAACTCACAAGTAATCTAGAACAAGGAATGCGTTGCTTCGCATTTGGTGTGTACGTAGCATAAGTGTGCATATAATGTGAAATACACCAAATGCACCGCATTGCGTTTCTCGCTCTAGATTACTCACAGGATTTAAACTTGTGTCATGCAAATTTTTCGCTTAAGTTGAATATTTTCAACTTGCGTGAAGACGCGTTTGATGCAAAGACAAAAACTTTATCTTTTTTTTCACGTTATGAAAAGGTTGTGATAATGTTATTTTCCGACATACTTAATTTGACAAATGTCAGGCTTTTTGGTTCTAAAAACATATTTTTGCAACGTTGCATTGCTTGTTTTTCACTCATTCAAGTCAGTAAAGTGGGGGCAAATTTGGAGCAACTTAAAGGTGATATAATGATTACAAAAAGTGTATTTTTAACTATTCCTTTAACACCTCTTTCAGCAAAATTTTCAGGTATAGATCCTCATTTAAGTAACATTCTTGTCTAAAATCCTCTACCACATCAGACTTCATTTAAAACCTTAATTTTCTTCACTTTTAAGTCGTCTGGTCCGAAAGACGCGGGCAGTAATTCCTCAACTCTCATTTCCACATAAGAGCCATCAGGTTTGGACAAATACACGTCCCAGGTAGTACCAAACTGCAGATGGACAATTGAAATAAAAAAACACGTAAACCTGAAGGGCATGTCACTTATAATGATTTCAAATGTAATGCAGTCTTACCTCTCTCATGAACTGCCTGCAGCCACCACAAGGAGAAATAAAGTGGTCGCTCATATCACTGTAAAAGCATAAGACATCATCCTTAAATAAAAGCTCATGAAAATGTTTCACTACCTCACTAGGGTGGCTTATGAAAGTAAGTTTACCTTGCAATTGCGATGGCTTTGAAATCTCTAAATCCCTCTGATACAGCTTTTGAAATGGCGACTCTCTCTGCACAGATTCCTAAGTTGAAGCAAGCGTTTTCCACATTACAGCCTGATGTTATAGATGAGAGAATGGGATTTAATGGATGTTTACCACATTAACAAGCTCAAATTCAAACTTTTGACAGTCATGTGTCTTTTAAAGTTAAATACACTATGTAATATAAGACACAATCTTTTAAGGCAGTTATCAGATTTTTCCTATTCGTCTTGTTAGTCGGAGTACCAGACAATCGTCAAACGTTCTTTGAATATTTTTTCACAAGTTCAGACATCACAATCTGATTTAAAGTACACCTCGTACTATTGTTTACAGTGTGTTTGATCTCCATTGGTTGGTTTAGAAGGGGCCAGTCATGTTATGTATATACAGTATGGTTCCAGAGGCCAAGGTTGTCTGTTTTATGTGCCAGAAGAGTAAATAAAAAGCTATTTTAATCAGTGCAGTTTAAGGTTGTTAAATCTGAAGATTTTTGGTATTCAGATCAAATCTTTACCATCATTCTGTGCAGTAATCTGTTCGGTCCACAGGAAAATACTGAATTAAACTGCATTTTTAAAATGACACTTTAAGAGGAACATGTAGTTTGCATCTTCAGATTCTTGAAAAAAAAATGGTCAAAATATGTATGCCAGCCGTCACTAGGGCAGTACCCTTTAAAAAGGTCCGAATATGTATCGTATTCATTTGATACCAGTATGTACCTCTGAGACACTTATATGAATATTTAGCTGCAGAGCTGTATTTTTTTAAAAGGGTACTGACAGGGCCGGCCTGTCCAACAGGCAATACAGGCGATTGCCTGGGGCCCCGCGACAAGACGAGGGCCCTTCCTGTTTTAATTTAGTTTGTTATTGCACAAGTTATACGCATTACATGTGCAGGGACCTTATTGATTAAAATAGGGATCACAATGACGGTAGGTGAAAAAATCCACAGGAATTGAACAACAGGATAAATTCCCCACACAACAATCTACAGTAAAATGATAATAAATACAAAACCTTAGTATAAGTAAAAACTTAAAACATTACAAAATAAGAACAGTGTGTGGTAATTTGCATGCTTGGAAATGGGTAATGTAGTATCGTATAACAACGCAATGTTTACGTTACATCTTTCAATAAAGATAAAAACAAGACTTATTTTAGTGAGGTTGCGGTGGTAGGCTTTGGCAAACTATGGCATTAAAATAATACATTTTAGGAGCGAAAAAGAGAAAATCAGAGAAAGAAAAGCAATAAAAATGTAAAGGTAGGTCTATTTTCTGTTTTACATTGTTTAATGTTTATGCTAATTTAAAAACATTAGAAAAATGTCCATCATCCTTTCTAAATTAACCCACATGAAAAAAGACTATTATAATATATAATTTACCGCAGTAAACTGTATAGTAAAATTCTTAGATACTAAAAATATACTATAGTAGAGTTCAAAAACAGTATACAGAATACTGTATTACCATATAGTAATAATTTTTTATTAATATCCATGATGTTTGTATTGAGACATGCAGTACTGTAGTTCTGTTGCACTACAGTTGTTGCACTAACAACATTTCTTTATATGTTGCACTTAATAAAAACTTCTATACACTTAAATATATACATTTTAATTTTTGTCTGTTTTAATTTCACTTGCTATGAAATTTTTTAAACCAGTGGGGCCCATTTTCAAGGTCTCGCCTAGGGCCCCATAACCCCAAGGACCGGCCCTGGGTACTGACCACTTTTTGACCCATATATTTATATAGGTTGTCTGATTCTAAACCTAGAGACAATATTTTTTACGGTTTTAACAATTATTTTTCTAGTAATACAATTTTAAACATTAACATTTTAACTTATTATGAAAAATCAGATATAGATATTTGTTTAATGGGACTATATTTTCCCTTTACAACTCCACAGACATTTATTTGCCTATTTTCATCTTTTTTTATTTTCTTACTGTCTTTACCAACATGTACTGTATTACTGTAACAATACAAAAGCACTATAGAAATAAAATAATCTTGAGCAATCTTGAACATACTTTATCAGTAGTTATGCAGTTCAAACATCACAATATGATGTACTTTATGTTTGTTTACAGTGTGTTTGATCTCCATTGGCTGGTTTAGAAGGGACCTGTCATTTTATGTATGTACAGTATGATTCCAGGGTCCAATGTTTTCTGTTTTCTGTGAGGACTTAAACGGTCTTACGTGTGCCAGAATAGTAAACAAAAAGCGATTTCTATTCTTTGGAGTTTAAGGATGGTATATCTGAATTTTTGTATAAAAAATCTGAAAATTAAATGCAGTTAACCATACACTTTCACAAAAAAGGTACAAAACTGGTTGTACCCTATTTAAAACGGACATCTAGTACCTTAATTCTGCGCACCACTGAGATGGATTGTGTTGCTTGCTCTAGATTACTTGCTGGATTTAACATTAGCATTGCCCCATGCTAGTTGCATTGACTAGCGCAAAAATTCACATTCCTCGCTATAGATTACTCGCGGGATTTAACTTTGTGTCATGTGAATTTTTCACTTAAATTGATTATTTTAATGGGCAGCCCAATTGTCGCAAAAACATGCAATTTGCCTGAAACATGTCTTGTTAATTAAAAATATTCAACTATCTTGACAGTAAATTAAATCCCGCGGCTAATCTTGAGCGAGGAACGTTTTGCCTCGCGTTTTGTGTGTACGCAGCATAAGCGTGCACATAATGCGTAGTACACACCAAATGCGAAGCATCGTGTTCCTCACTCTAGATTACTCACAGATTTTAATTTGTCATGTGAATTTTTTTGCTTAAGTTGAATTGTTTCAATATTTGAGGCGAATACCCAGCAAACACAAAAACGTTATAAAAAATGACAAATGTCAGGCTGTTTTGGTTAGAAATACATCTTTTTACAATGTTGAAAAAAATTTTTAATAACATAATTAGTATGTCATCTCACAACGTTTAAGAAATGTTAATATTACATCTTATGTAGTACTGTCTGGATGTGTTGCCTACACATTGCACGTTTACCCGAATCGTGTTTGGAGTTAACCGAAAGAATTCTGAGCTCTCAATCCTTCTGGAGGTAGACTTGAACAGTCGCCTTTAGCGCGTGTATTCACGGTAATCGCGCTGCCCAATTCATGTCATTTGCACCTATTTGCGGCTTTGCATATACTTTGCGCAAATAATTTAATTTGCATTTGGTGTGTACGCTCCATAAGTACCTCAAAGTTACATATTGAAACTTTAAAGATACATATTTGTACCTCAAAGTCACATATCTGTACTCACGGTGCATGTAGGCTACATAGGCTATTAGGACTTTATGGGTACTGCCCTAGCGACAGCTTTTGTACTTTTATTTCTGACAGTGTATATTCTACATATTTTTATGTATGTTTTATGTCTCTGATTTTACTAATATCACGGGTCCTTGAAATCCTTGAAAGTTTGTGAATCTGGGGGGAAATTCAAGGACCTGGGAAGTTTTTGAAAATATACATACATAGATACAGGTCCTTGAAAGTGCTTGAATCTATTTTAGTGTAGGATAATATCATAAAATTTCTAGACTTTTTAAGCACACGTGCTAAACTGTTCGCTTTAAATGCTTATATCTTCTGTATGCGAATGTTGATTCATACCAAAATGCTTTTTTGCATAGTTGCGTTTGACACATGAAAACGTCTCTGGTTACGTATGCAACTGTTGTTCCCTGAGAAGGGAACGAGACGCTGCATCTCCCTTGCCATACTTCCTGCGTCCCTGTAACGCCGTCTTTGGCAATATTTCAGATAGTGATATACTTCCTGGCTCCCCCACCTCCCTGTCTTTGTTGTTAAGCCTCACCATTGGTTGAATTTGATAGACACATTCAGACGCACTTACCCCTGGAAGTGTCCCCAAAGTGTCACCGCAGTGACGCAGCGTGAGTTCCCTCGAAAGGGAACTGTAACAATGTATCTTAAAAGGTAACATGTTGTAACTTTGCTCTCACTTGAAATGTGTCCCTTCATTTAGTCCTTGAATTTGATGGTATTGGACCTGGATAGTCCTTGAAAGGTCCTTGAATTTGAAGTTAACTATAAGGTGTGGGAACCCTGCATTATGTACTTACTGTAAAGCTGTTTTGCAACAATTCAAAATTGTGAATAAACATAAAACATTACATAATTAATTAATAACAATAGTAATAATAATTATTATTTTTCTTGTTATTATTATTATTGTGAGAAATTTATCTGTTGTTTTCTCTCAGAGTAACAGAACACACACAGTTTTCAGAGTTTTGAGAGCACAAACACCCACTACAGCAACTTAACATTTTCCTGTTGATGTCCCTTACGTAACCTGTTAAAAGGTTAAAACTCTCTGATCCTGGTATACAATGTATTGTTTTTTATTGTGAAACACTGCATCTCACCTGTAAAAACCGTCCCGTCGTGTGTCAGAAGAGCCGCCCCAACTCTGAACTTGCTGTAGGGACAGTAGGCAAACTTTTTGGCATCTAGAGATTGTCCAATCAACTCTTTAACCCCCGATAGCTGCGCATTTAACTTAGCCGTTTCACGTCTCGCCGCATGTCTGATCTTCAGGTCGCTCATGTTGCTTTGCGTCAGTCGTGTTGTCTGAGGCTCTGCAGACCTGCTTGACAGTTTGTTTGTTTTGCGATTTTCCACATCTGACATCTAACCAATCCCAGTTTCCCAGGTTTTCCTCCTCCCCGACTTTCTGTGTTTAATGTGTGGTGCTGTCGAACAGCACGGTTATATAATGCCTAGATGGCAACCTTTCCCTCAGACATGCTGAGAGACAGTGAGGATGGGGTGTAAAGGTCACTGCACAATAATGGTGGCATTCACAATGGAATAACAATGAGAAAGGATTTGCTTTTCCACCACCAAACAACTGAACTGCAAAAATGATACGCTGTGTCAGAACATTTTCAATTCATTATGACCCCTTGCCTCAAAATAACACAAGTAGAAATACAGGATATTCAAATATAGGATGAATAGGGAATTGTGGCTGTTTTGGGTTTTTAGTTTTGTGAAAAACAGAAATATATTTTTAATTGGTGCACTGTACCTTTAAATTTACATCAAGCGGCAGCTATCACTGAAAAGTTGATTTTAGGCCAATATAAACATGAATTTGCTCCAGTCAGTCTGATATCCAAAACTAAATATTCATTTATAAGTGTTCTCTGTTGTGTTTTGGGATTATTTTCTTTCACATTGTATGAAATTGATTGTTTATAAAGAAATTCTTTATTAGATTATATAAAAGATTAAAGCCACTTTTAATGCAGTTATTCAGCTCACATCGTCATACTCTGGTGTCATTTTAATGTGGCAGTTCAGTATCTTTTAAGAATTCGAGTCATTATTAATTATCCAGTTGATCCAAGAGACGTAGTTGCGGACTTTAGTGTAGACTCCAGGGAAGAACGGGTTGGCACAACTGATGCCCCAGGACACAATGCCCTCAAACAAACCATTACAGATGAGAGGACCGCCAGAGTCGCCCTGTAGCCAAGAAAAGCAAAGTGTGTAATTTTAGTAAAAAGGGAAAAAAGCAACGAGTCAATGCAAGCAATTTTGGGTTTACAGACGTCTAATAGTCGTCCAAACACAACCCAGACGTCACGGCTAAAACAAGGCTGCCAGTAAAGTTTAATAGATGTCTAACCATTTGGCTGGAAGTGTGTTACTCATAGCCAGACTATATGGTCAACCTATAACATTCCCAGTCATATTCCCGATGCAGCGTCTCGTTCCCTTTTCTGTTTTCCCCAGTCATTGCCCTCTGGACTCCATTTCTCCAATCCTTTACATTCCTTTACCTGAACTGTGTTTGTTATTATCCTCACCTGACAGTCATCATCATCATCACTCCATTGTGTTAAATACCCTGCTGTTTCCTTTGTATTTGTCCGTTTTCGTTTTTGCATCATGTACGTTAAAGCTATGTGCTGTTACTGCTCGTCTTTCTGTTTATTGTTTTATTTTTATTAAAGTTTATTATTATTTATACTCAACACGTTACACACCCTAGACGGTGGTTATTGCTTGCTGGAGTCTCACCTTGAAACAATACATATTTTACGAGTTAGGTAATTCTTATGAGTTTGTCTGAAGGGAATTGTACAAATACGTGCAATTATTATACAAAAATTATTTAAAAAAATAAAAATAAATGAAACCCCACCTCTAACCCCTCCCCTAATACATACAAATGTTGTCGTACGAATTAATAAAATGCGTAAAATACATACAAAATGTGTTGGTCATATCGTTGTAAAGGGGCTTAGGTTGGGGTTAAAATTTTGTATGCATTTTGCAGTCAATTTTCCAATTGAATACCAATGCATTTATGTAAGGTATACCTTTTATCGGTATGCATGTTCTTTTATAAAAGAAACTATGACCTTTGCAATCCACCAGGTAAACTACAGGACTGTTTACTAAATAAAATCATCCTACATAATGTAGAGGACATTCAGTGAAAAAACAACCTTGATATCTTTAAAGGTCCCGTTTAGGCTATGTTTTTGAAGCTTTGATTGTGTTTACAGTGCGCAGTATAACATGTGTTCTTGTTTCACGTGTAAAAAAACAGGATATTTTTCACACAATTTACTTATCTCTATACCGGTGTTTTCACTATCCTAAAAACAGTCTGATGTCTTCCTTGTACTGTGAAGTCCCTCCTTTCTACTAAAAATCTGTTCTACTGACGTCATTAAAGCAGGAAGTATAGGGCTGTCCAAACCGGCCATTCGCTGTAGGCTTTGAAAGGTGAATTCTGTTAAAGAAAAAATAAATCCCTAAACTAAATCATCACCCATCTTGACTCACCTGGCAGGAATCCTTTCCACCCAACGGATAGCCAGCGCACACCATGTTGTCTGTTATTCTGTAGTAATAGTAGTATTGACACTGAGGGATGATAAGGACGTCCACAGCTCGGAGGACAGGTGACAGGTAATAACTGTACACCTGCGTGACGCCCCAGCCGCTCACTGTGCATGTTGTGGCCGGTAGTAAGGGAGGACTGCTTGAAACCGGCATTACGGCTGGCTGAACATAAGCATTGAGCTCTGCCGGCTTCTCCAGCTGATGTAAAGATCAATGTTAGAAGCCAGGTTTAAGAAAAGTTACATTCACTACAAAAAATGACTTTCTTACTTAGTATTTTTGTCTTGATTTCAGTCAAAATATCTAAAGATTCTTAAATTAAGATGTTTTTTCTTGATGAGCAAAATGACCTAGGAAAATAAGTCTAGTTTTTAGACAAAAAAAATATAAAAATGTAAGCGAATTTGTGCTTAAAAAAGCAAAAAATCTGCCAATGAAATAAGAAAAAAATTCTTGAATTAACTGTCTACGAAAAAAGAAAAACTTATTTCAAGAAATGTTTTCTTATTTCATTGGCAGATTTTTTGCTTGTTTTAAGCACCATATTACCAAGCCCCTAAGGTGACACTGGAGTAAAATAAATCTAAATTTAATTTATTTAAGCTACATTTAAACAAAAGTTTTTCGTTTTGTTTTGTTTTTCAAATTTTTTTGTTTAAATGTACACTGCAAAAATGATTTTCAAGAAAAAAAATTTTAGTATTTTTGTCTTGTTTTTAGTAAAAATATCTAAAAAAATTTAAATTAAGAGGCTTTTTCTTGATGAGCAAAACGACCCAAGACAATAAGTCTAGTTTTTAGACCAAAAATATCAAATTTGAGTGATTTTGTGCATAAAACGAGCAAAAAAATCTGCCAATGGGGTAAGCAAATTTTTCTAGAATTTTTCTTGAATTTAGTGTTCAAGAAAAATTTTCCAGATTTTTTTGCTTACCCCATTGCCAGATTATTATTTTTTTGCTTGTTTTATGAACAAAATCCCTTCTATTTAATATTTTTGGTCTAAAAACTAGACTTATTTTCTTGGGTCGTTTTGCTCATCAAGAAAAAGCATCTACATTTTAAAAAATGTTGATATTTTTACTGAAAACAAGACAAAAACACTAAGAATTTTTTTTCTTGAAAATAATTTTTTGCAGTGTAGATTAAATACATTGATTGCGACCACTTACCATAAAAAATTTAGTAAATTGAATTAATCATTTTTTTCAGTTTGTGCTCACGTGAAACTTTCATGTGTTCACGCAAAACCTTTATGTGCAGATTTTTTTTTTTAAGTTTAGTTTCGCGTGCGCATGTGAAACCATCGCATGTGCACGTGAAAACCATCGCGTGCGCACGTAAAAGTTTCACGTGAGCACACGATAGTTTCATGTGCGCAACGAAACTAAACTCGATAGTTTCGATAGTTGCGCACGCGAAGCTAAACTTTATTTAATTTTGGCTCCATGTCCCCTTAGGGCCTCCGTAAATTTTTTGCATTGTTTTCATGTTTTTTTTTATTCGACTTTTCAAAACTGTCCACTTTATGAAATAGAGCAGCTAGGACATTTTGCTATGTTTTCAGTGGTAAAGAGAAATTTATATGGAATGGAATCACTTTCATCTATGGGTGAACTATTTATTACATTTCTTTTCAACTAGCAAACAGACATATGTAGTCATTCAGTTAATGGCTGATTTGTAACTTTTATTTATATATAACTTACTTTTAAGAGCATGAGGTCACCATCAAATGTCCTGTAGTTATACATGTAATAGACCAGCGCTTTCGACACATTGAACACCTGCTCAAAGCCCTCTTTTATGGAGAGGTCATGTTCACCCAGAACCACTCGGATTAAATAATTCCTGCAGACAACAACATGTGACAGTGTAGATCAGAAAAAAAACCTCTGAGCACCCTTTTCAAATCTAAAATAACCAGTGGGATACTATGGGCTATTCAATTCTGGTCCTGGAGGGCCGATGTCCAAAAGAGTTTATTGAACACATCCAGGGGCGGACTGGCCATCTGGCAAACCGGGCAGTTTCCCGGTGGGCCGACGTACTTTTTGGGCCGTTACATCTCATAATTTGTCTGAGCAGCCCAGTTAACGTCTTTTTTTCTAGACAGACCGGCCCACTGACATTTAAGCAGCAGCCCATTGGTTGTTTGTTTTTTTAAACGACATTAAGCTGGCCCAATGACTGACCAGCACAGTCATCATCCTTTCTTTTCCTAGATAGACCGGCCCACTCACATTTAAGCAGCAGCCCATTGGTTTTTTTTTTTTGAATGACATTAAGCTGGCCCAATCACCGCTTTGGTCTCTGTGCAAGCGAGCGTGCATCGTCGGTCAGTTCACGTGTCAAAATAGAGAGAGAGAAAAAACGCAATGGAGGCGCACAAAAACTGCGCGACAAAAAGAAGCAGGCTCTTCAGGCAGACGCTGCAAAATGTGTTAAAAAACACAAATATTTTCTGCGGCAGCAGGACCTTCAACTCGCGTCGCTGGTGATGATGGTGGCGGTGGTGGCACTGGCAGCACCAGCACGCAAAGTCTCAGTGAGGAGAGGGAGAGAGACGAGGGAGAAGTGAGTGTAGTGACTGCGGTAAGCAGAACTGCTTTCAAAACACAAGTTTAGATGGGTACCCCTTGATAAAACTGAATCAAAAACACAAAATATGGTGATAAAGCTGCAATAAAATAATTGCACTCTTTGCTCTGTGACTACGAGAGTATCTGATTCGTAGATTTTTCGTTGATTGTCTGTTTCAAAACGTATCATTCAAGCAAAATCAAACAATCCAGGAGATCTGCTTACAGAAAAAGATATATATTTATTGTATAACAACACACTTGACAGATAATGTTAAAAATCTCTATTACTGTAATAATCACACAAGTTTTCTTCAGTGAATGTAGTGCATACTTTCCTGTAAGTACTGCAAGTAATAATCAGTTTTCAATATTAATGTATAACGTAAGCAGCACTTGTATTTTGTAATAAGTCAGCAATCCAATGGCACATTTTGCCAATTGCATGAAGCTTGTTTTAGGATTCATAAGGGTGGATTATACAGTTTTATTGCATTAATAAATAACACGTTCTAGAAGTGTTTGTTGTGTCAACTCTCACTCTTTTCTTCGTGCTATTAATTGGGTTTAGTGCTTTTATGGAATTGGAGTTGCTATTGCTATACATATTTAAAGGCGTGCAAAGATGGGTGGTATTTGTAATTATACACTGCAAAAAAATTATTTTCAAGAAAAAAAATTCTTAGTATTCTTGTTTTCAGTAAAAATATCTAAACATTCTTAAAATAAATCGGTTTTTCTTGACTAGCAAAATGACCCAAGAAAATAAGTCTAGTTTTTAGACCAAACATTTTAAATTTAAGTGATTTTGTGCATAAAACAAGCAAAAACAAATCTGCCAATGGGGTAAGCACATTTTTCTTGCATTTAGTGTTTAATGCACAAAATCAATTAAATTTGATATTTTTGGTCTAAAAACTAGACTTATTTTCTTGGGTCGTTTTGTTCATCAAGAAAAAGCATCTTAATTTTAGAATTTTTAGATATTTTTACTGAAAACAAGACAAAAATACTAAGAAACATTTTTCTTGAAAATCAATTTTTGCAGTGTATGTAGTGTGGGCCAGTTTGGGCCAAAATGCCAGGGCCGAATTTTTGTCCCAGTCCAGCCCTGAACACATCTGCATGTAATTTTCAATCCTGTAGACTTCCATTAGCTTCTTCAAGTGCCTTGGTTTAGGGTTAGAGCTAAACTCTGTAGGACACCTGCCCTCTTGGACCAGAGCTGAATAGCCCTGACCTAAACGGTCCTGTGGACCCATGGAGAAACAGGAGAGTCAGATTTGACACCATGTACTATGGGTGTAATACTCACGGCCTCCAGCAGTGGGCAGCACAAACCACCCACTGTGGATGTATGAGAGTCCCACCGCAGTAATGATAGTTGTTGTACTGAACAGAAGCCTGATATTTGATGGAATAGGGCTGAACCTCCTGTCCTCCAATGATTCTTTGCTGCAGTGATCCTGTGATTGGGAGGAATAATGATAAAGCTCATATCCTCCACAACAACACAAAAACGCCTCACCGACAGCTTACTGTAATAATGTATGCACATACTGCAGCCATTGAATATGCATTGTATTTAGATGCTCTGTTATTCGGGTAATGAATTGTTTTACCTTGAAGGGTCAAGATGATTAGGAGCACAATGAATTCAAAACATGTCTTCATGTTTGAGGGATCTAAAACACAAAGGACATATGGAGGTCGAAAAATGACGCATAGCCTACACTCAGCATTGGGTCAAAAAGGGATGAACCCAACCCGCAATGTGTAAACTATAAACATTACCTGGGTTATGTTAACCCAACGGCTGGGTTTTGTCACTTTTTGACTCAAGTAAATGTTAATAGACAAGTCAGAACAAACAGTTGTATGCTCTTTCTTTAAATTGTGTATTACATATAGCCTAAAATATATCATATATGACTTCCAGCCATAAACAAAAACAAACATAAGATTTGTTTAACTCACCGAGAGCATGGAAAGCTCAATCCTGGGCAGTAATAATCCCAATAACCGCTTAAAAGTACTGCAGAAGCTCACGATATTGTCTTTGGTTTTATAGTGTAACCGCATCTCTCCACAGGGTTTTGTGGTGTTGTTTGTACACTAACTATACCCAACAATAAAAACAATAACATGAAAAAACTTGTCTGACCCAAAAGCTTTCAATAGCACTTGGCAACTCTTTCAATTTGATGCTATAGACTTTGATTCATGAAGAGTACCTTGAACTCAAATATCTGTAGACTCTTTAGTTGTACAAAACTGTTTGCTAGTGAATAGGATATTGGGTGACTGTAAAATTGGGTGGAAAGGGCACTGGAATAGTGGTAACTAAAGCAGCTGTGAACAAGGTCTCTTCGATATCCCTTGGCATTTATTAATGCACATCAGTGTCCTCAGGGGAGAGCTCCACCTTGGAAGTGCTTG
This sequence comes from Paramisgurnus dabryanus, assembly GCF_030506205.2. Lineage (NCBI taxonomy): Eukaryota > Metazoa > Chordata > Actinopteri > Cypriniformes > Cobitidae > Paramisgurnus > Paramisgurnus dabryanus. The sequence continues at coordinate 24,957,011 of NC_133350.1, read as the reverse complement.
CTGTTTGTCTCTGTCCAAAAACATATGGCTTCCTTTATTGATGTAATGAAAGTGTAATCTGGAAGATTTGTGTTAATCACACATATACAGTGGAAAGAAAAAGTATGTGAATCTTTTAGAATTTCATGGTTTTATGAATACATTTGTCATAAAATGTGATCTGGTCAATGGTCAAGGGTGTTGACAAACATAATGTGTCTAAAAACAATTACACAAAAAATTCTGATCTTTCATGTCTTTATTGAACACACTCATTCAACATTCAAGATAGCAGTGGAAAAAGTAAATGAACCCTAGAATTAATGGTTGACCCTCCTTCCCTTGGCAGCAATAACCTCAACCAGGCGCTTCCTGTATCTGTGGATCAGACCTGCACATCGTTGAGGAGGAATATTAGTCCATTCTTTTCTTAGCTCTGTCATATTCTTTAGACGTCTCAGGTGTATGGCCCTCTTCATGTCAATTCATAGCATCTCTATTGGGTTGAGGTCTGGGTTTTTACTTGGTCACTCCAAAAGGCGGATTTAGTTTTTCTGAAGCCATTCTGTTGTGGACTTGCTGTGGTGTTTTGGGTCGTTGTCCTGTTGCATCACCCACCTTCTACGCAGTTTCAGCTGACGTACAGACATTCTCACATTATGCTGAAGAATTGTCTGATATACTTGGGAATTAATTTAGTTCTCAATGATTGCAAGCTGGCCAGGCCCAAAATCATGATGTTTCCTCCACCATACTTTACAGTTGATGATGTTTTCATGATGATATGCAGTGCTCTTTCTACGCCAGATGTAGTGCTGTGTGTTTTTTCCAAATAGTTCAATCTTAGTTTCATCAGTCCACAAAACATTTAGCTAATACCACTGTGGAGTGTCAATTTGCCTTTTTGCAAACTTTAGGCGTGCAGCAATCTTCTTTTTAGTAAGCAGTGGCTTCCTTCGAGGTGTCCTGCCGTGGATACCCTGCTTGTTCAGTGTTTTACATATTGTAGACTTAAAGGTGTAGCAGAGAATTTTCTCGAATTTTAGAATAGAACCGCCTTTTTAAAAAAATGCAATTGCGCAACACTCCTGATTGACAAATAGGAGGACCGATAGTCTTGATGATTCACCCGGAAAAAGAAAATCCTCCACAATACCTTTAACCCTAACTCTAACGCCACAATGCGAAGCTTGACACAACATATATGTAGCCCATCATGTGTGTGGCTCGTCATTTTAAAATATGTGTTCGTCGTGTCACGCATGATGTCAAAATATGAGTCTGCTGCAGACGCTTCGAAGGGGTTTATGATAAAATAGGTGCTTGTGTTTGCCAGATACTCATTTAATCTCATGTGTAATCAGATTTTAGTGTTAAGTTAGTGTCTTGCGAGTATTTTGTGAACGCAAGTGTCTCTTTTATCATAAATCCTTTTGACACGTGTGCAGCAGACTCGTATTTTGATATCAAGCGTGATGCACATAAGTTCACATCGAATGCAACGAACATGACGAGCAACACACATGACACTCCGAACACATATTTTGAATTCGTGCCACTCGGAACCATTGACACTAACAGACCCACTAACAGATCCAGTTGCCAGACCCAGCATTATTACTCCATTCACTGGAATGGTCTAATCTTAGCCACTGTACTTTGCTACCTTTTCCTACTTAGCCCTTAAGCTCTGGAATGATTTGTCAACTGATGTCATTGAATCAGACACAGTCGATCACTTTAAATTTAAACTAAAGACTTTTTTCTTTAACAAAGCATTCCCATAATTTGTCTAGTATATTATACTTATCTCGCAATAGTTAGCTTGTATGGAACAAAGCAATCACATAACTCATCTGGGAAATATACTAATGCTGCAATAGCTAGCCTGTCTATATCCGAGCATATATTAAAACACAACACTGTGTGACACTTGCATTACATGCAAACGGCCCCTAGGCTAATAAGATTTTGTTTCTCTCTCCCTGTCTCGTCCTCGAACCCGAGGACATTGACACAAACAGACCCAGTTCCGGCTGCAGTGGAGGTCAACACACCACTGATCTGCTGACCGTCCTTTAACGTGATGCCCAGCTGATGCCTGACCAACGACCACCGACGGAACCCGTTAAATCTCCCTATCTGTTTACATTTCGTTTACATCCCATATAAATAGTGTAGTGTAAAGGTTGAGGGTTTGATTCCTGGGAACACACATATTAGAGTAAGTCATATAAGATGAAATATAAAATGAAATGCTATGTTAACTCATACTGTATCTTGCTCATAACCCTGCCTTTCCTATTGCTGTTTCTCTGTGTGATTCATGTTCCCTCAGGGTTGATAATAGTAACACAAAGACACAACACAACTGCTCAAGTGTGCTACTGCATTATGAATGAAATCTGATGACTGCTGAAGTCTCACGCAGAGGACAGAGGATTTCCAAACAGCAACTGATAAATTCACATCCATGTTTAGCATATTTAATGTGATAAGATGGACATTTAGCACTTTATAGATAATAGCACTAAAAGTGGATCATTGCACTGTAAAAAAAAAAAGGCAGCATTAGGTTAAAACAGCTCGGTTTTGACCTGTGATAAGTTGACATAAGAAGTTGAAATTGTTTTAACTTAATTTGTTAAGGTAAAGTAACATAAAAATATATGTTGACAAAATAAATATATATATTTGACAAAAATGCTGTCCTTTTTAAAAGTGTGGCTGATAATCATATAGGGGAACCACTTTAAGTGGTATATACTCTTATATAATTCATTGACTATATGTTTAGTAAAGGAGAAGCCTGCTGAAAGATCAACTCCCATTAGTTTTCGATCCATGAATCAAACATTGTTAGCTACGAAAACTGAAATCAGAACTTTGGAAACCTGAGAAACAGTGTTGATGTGATTTCTCTAGCAGGATGTCAAGGGTTTTGCTTGATATAGCCCAGCCAACATTCATCCCTGCTTTACAGTTTTGCTTTGCAATGGCAATGCTGCTCTTCTTAGTGATGCTGCAACTCTTCCCAGTGAACTGTAAGTAAACTAACAACTGTAATTATATTTCTTGTGCAGGATTTTCAGAAATATTCCAGAGAGGTGCATGGATCAATAGATCTTTCTGTTATTTAAACTTCATTGTTGCTCAGTGTTTGCTAAATCATCCTCCCATTACGTAACCACTATTGAAACTGACAATGTTTACATAGTGGTAGACCGATATTGTTTTTTCAGTTCTGCATTCAATCCCATCCGGCCAATGCTAAAGAAGTTGGATATTACCGTATATGCACCTTTTAGCATGCATTTCTTAGCACGTCATTCAGTGGATAATATGCCAAATGCAGGTTTTTTCAACGGTATCACATTAATTCCACAATAAAAATTATTTGATGGTTCAATTAAAAAAGTAAGTTATCTGGTTACCTTAAAAGTTTGAAGTGATTTGACTTAAAAATATTAGTTAAAAAATAAATAAAATAATCAATTGTGTTATGTTGTGTCAACTAATATTTTTGAGTTAAATTAACAAAAAAATGAAAGTTTTTTAAGTTGAGCCAACTTTTCTTTACGTATACAAAGTAAATTGTACATAAATGTACGATTATCATAAAAAACAATAACGAAATAACCCTGCCCATAACTCCAGTGTCACAGGCAAAAGCAAATGTACAAAATTGTACAATTGTAGCCATACAGTGTAAAAACTGAAAAGGTAATAACTTTAGGTGAAAATTTTAAGTTAAATTAACAAATTTTTATAAGTGTAACCAATTAAAGTAATATTTGATTACTAAGTTGATCCAACTTTACTGCAGTGTAAAAATGTATACAAATTATCCACCTCGTTAAATACATACGGATTGCCACACTGTAAAAAATATTTTGTTGACTTAAATTTTTTTGTTGAATCAACTCGGATTTACAAGTCATTTCAACTTACTATTATTTATCTTGACTAGAGATGAGTTGTTATAACTACAGGTGAGTTGTAATAACTTATAAAATTAAGTTGACTTTTCTCAACTATATTTTATAAGTTGTGACACCTCATCTCTGTTGACATGACTTGTAAATCTGAGTTGATTTAACAAACATTTTTAAGGCAGCAAAGTTTTTTTTACAGTGTAAGTATTCGATTCAGCACGAATAGGAATGAGATTAAAATTCAACTCATCCTCTCTGGCGTCTTTGCAAACTTGAAAAAAGTTGTTTATTTTCCTCATAGGTCTGGACTTCATTCAGGGGCGCATTGTCGGTGGATACACCCCATCGCCGAATTCAATCAAATACATTGTATCGATACAAAGCTCCAAAGGGGTGCATTTCTGCGGTGGATGTCTGGTCCATAAATACTGGGTGCTCACAGCTGCTCATTGCAATGGGTCTGTGATATTTTTTAAAGAAATCTCTCAATAATGTTTTTTTTTATTAACTGAGCTTCTGTCTAATGGCCAAATCTGTGAGTGAGATGAAAGCCATGTGGCAGACATTCACACAGGATGAGCAGTAACCTTGACCTGTCATCACTGTGTGGTACTTAATAGATGTTGGCTTATCTGTTGCTTGGCACAGCTGAGGCTGCTAACAGGGAGAAATATTGTCATTCATCTCATGTCCTTCACAAAGAACATCTGTGCAGAGCAAGTAATGACTGCAATTCAGATATGAAGCTTTTCGATTTGAATCATACAAATGTTGAAAAATCACTTTTGCTCATTGTGGCATTGTGCAGCTTTATTGAAAAAATCAACTAGTGTCAGACGTTTGCAGTTTTCAGGTCTTTATTGATCTTCCAGCCAACTTGTTTAAAGGGATCTTGGGTACTTTTCAGATGGTTATGCTTGGACAGGATATCGACTAGCTCGGGCTGTTTTTTTCATGTTGATGGTCTTGTTACTTGTCTTAAAGGGTGGTTGACATGATGGTGGTGGCTGGAGATTTTACTCTGGGTACTTATGAGGGAACCGAGCAGTTGTCCAAAGCTCAGTCTCTGATTCCACATCCACTGTACAACAGGAGCACTAATAATGCAGACATCATGCTCATAAAGGTATGAGCAAAGTTAATGTTAAGAATAATTTGTTTGCAGATGACATTTGGCTTAATATTTTATTATGTAATGCAATGTAATTCCAACTGTTTTGGAATTCCAACTGTGTTTTCTGCCACTCTTGTCCTGATCTTGCTCTATGGTTTCTTTCAGCTTAGTGTGCCCATAGAGGTGAACAGGTACGTGTCCCTCGCCCTGCTTCCCAAACAGAACGCAGGGTTGCTGGCGGGCAGGATGTGCCGGGTGTCTGGGTGGGGCTCCACCAGCCACAGTGGAGGTCAAAATCCCCTTACTCTCCATACAGTCAAAGTCCCCATCGTCTCTACTGCCAAGTGCAATGGCAGTGAATCTTTTAATGGAAACATCACAGCCAATATGATCTGTGCAGGGACCAGCAAAGGGGGAAAAGATGCATGTAAGGTATACCTCCAGATTGTGCAAACCTGTATCTCATTAAATTTTAAAAGAGATACAACGCATTCATGTGAGCTCTTCTTCTTGGAACCCAAAGAAGTTAAGAATTTGAAGAATAGGCATAAGCCTTTGTATACACTCACCTAAAGGATTATTAGGAACACCATACTAATACTGTGGTTTCATGTTCAAGAAACCAATTTGAAATGATTCGAGCTTTGTGACATGGTGCATTATCCTGCTGGAAGTAGCCATCAGAGGATGGGTACATGGTGGTCATAAAGGGATGGTCATGGTCAGAAACAATGCTCAGGTAGGCCGTGGTATTTAAACGATGCCCAATTGGCACTAAGAGGCCTAAAGTGTGCCAAGAAAACATCCCCCACACCATTACACCACCAGGCTGCACAGTGGTAACATGGCATGATGGATCCATGTTCTCATTCTGTTTACGCCAAATTCTGACTCTACCATCTGAATGTCTCAACAGAAATCGAGACTCATCAGACCAGGCAACATTTTTCCAGTCTTCAACTGTGCAATTTTGGTAAGCACGTGGAAATTGTAGCCTCTTTTTCCTATTTGTAGTGGAGATGAGTGGTACCCGGTGGGGTCTTCTGCTGTTGTAGCCCATCCGCCTCAAGGTTGTGCATGTTGTGGCTTTGCTTTGCTGCATACCTCGGTTGTAACGAGTGGTTATTTCAGTCAAAGTTGCTCTTCTATCAGCTTGAATCAGTCGGCCCATTCTCCTCTGACCTCTAGCATCAACAAGGCATTTTCACCCACAGGACTGCCCCATACTGGATCTTTTTCCCTTTTCACACCATTCTTTGTAAACCCTAGAAATACTCAGACTGGCCCGTCTGGCACCAGCAACCATGCCATGCTCAAAATTGCTTAAATCACCTTTCTTTCCCATTCTGACATTCAGTTTGGAGTTCAGGAGATTGTCTTGACCAGGACCACACCCCTAAATGCATTGAAGCAACTGCCATGTGATTGGTTGATTAGACAATTGCATTAATGAGAAATTGAACAGGTGTTCCTAATAATACTTTAGGTGAGTGTATACATATAAAGGCTTATGCCTATTCTTCAAATATATAAAACCTGATTATCAGTTTAGTAAAGTGCTCTATTGTTGAACATTTAAAAAAAAATAAAGTTCCTAAAAGTTTTATGGTTACATAAGGAACCTGTAAAATCCACAGAACCTTTCTGTTGCACAAAAAGTACTTTGTAGGTTTTGCAGACAGTAAAAGGTTAAGAAAAGATTCCTTTAAGAAAGAACCTTTTATATACAAGAGCCATTTTAGAACAATGTAAAAGTCTGCTGTTCTGTTTCAGGGGGATTCTGGTGGCCCTTTGGTGTGTGAGGGACGGGTCTATGGTCTCGTCTCTTGGGGAAATGGCTGTGGAGATCCCAAATTTCCAGGAGTGTACACAGCCGTTTCCAGGTTCCGCAAATGGATTGACCAAACCATATACAGCCCGTACTTAAAATGCATGAAGCCATGAGATCAAACTTTACTGTACTTAGCGAACAGGACAATTTAGATTTAAGCACATTGAACTACATGATAAAATGCTTTTCAAATACATTTTTATTTCTTACAATTGTTTAATATAGAACAGGCTAATGCATACGTATCCTCAACGTTAAAATTTCAGTCAAGCCGACTGTCAATATGTAATGTTTAGATTGTCTATTAAGCAATAATAATAATACTAAAGTCAAGCTCACCAAACCTGAACATGCAGTGAAATGGATGTGAATGTAGTGTAACCTCGGCTGATTATAAAATATTATATATATATATATATATAATATATATATATTACACAATTACTAATATATATATATATATATATTACAAACAAACTTTTGCATACATTAAAAATTAAATCTCATTAGTAATATGTGTTATGGGGCCATTTTCTAAATATTTAGATTTTTTGCACCCTTTAGAATTCAGATTTTCACAGGCCAAATTTTGCTCTACAAATTATACATCAATGGAAACCGTATTTATTCAGCCTTCAGATGATCAATCACAATTTTAAAACAATTGACCCTTATGACTAGTATTGTGATCCAAGGTCACAATTACTTCATGTTTTAAGTTTTAATCACTCAGTTCTAAATAAAGAAATTGTTATTTTGCGCCTTTTAGTGGAAATGCTAAAAGCTATTACTTTTGAGGAGACATTTTTCAAACTCAGTTAGCAAATGGTGTTTTGCATAGTTTGTATAAATAAACACTTACAGTTGAAATTCCTAATAAATGATTGAAAGCAAAACTCAAAAGGTTTCTTATGTTAAAAAGAGATCCAATTGACTGTTAAGCTGTTAAAGGACTTGCGGTTATGCTTTACATTCAACAATGGATGTTTGCAAATCTAATAGGACAGGGTGTGTCCGCAGTTACTCTTCTCTAGAGGTGGCATCAGTTCGGTTTCACTGCCTGCATATGACACCGCATGTAAAATGATCAGATGTATGACAGACCCTGTGTGTCTACACACAATGATGAGCAGCGGTTTGTCGGATGAATGCGGCCAATTTTATAATAATAACAACATCAATCATCACTTACATAAGCAAATTCATCTTAAATGTTAAACCAACCAACAATAGTGATCATCGGGGAATAAAGACGTTTTTGGAGGCTTGCTACTAAATGCTAACACTTTGAAATTATCTGATGGATCTCTGAATAGTGTTTATGGGAAGTAAAGCGTGAAACAGCATGTTCCCATGAAGTCAAGCATTGTGAATGAAAATGCCACACAGACATAAGTAAATGCTAAATAACAATGTGTTGTTTTCATTTGCTGATTAATGTGCTAATTATTTGTGATGATAATTTGATGTGAAACAGCAAGAAACAAGTGTAGAAAAAGTGACATATTCATAAACAGTGACTGCGATTTGCTTCATTATGTGCAACGTAACACGACATTGAAAGTAATTCGGAATAGATTTTTGTGACAGAATAATGTATTGCAACTTTGGTTCATCAATATTTTTACTGTGGTAACAGAGGACAAACTTATCAGCAGTGTTGGGGAAGTTATTTTTAAAAGTAATGCATTAAGTTACTCCCCAAAAAAGTAGCTAATTGCGTTACTTAGTTACTTTTCATTTACTTTTAAGTTACTTTTGCGTTACTTTTTCTTACTTTGCAGGTGTTTTATATGACTGAAAGTTCTGCATTCCGAAATTGAATACTTCCATCGCAAAACTTTCAAGCTCTGGTCTGCCATCTCCATTTATGAGTTTCTGACTGAAACTGTGCACGCATAAAGTGTGTAATTCCACGTTAATACGTTCAGTTTAATGCTGTACAATGTACATCAAATTAATTAAACTGAAAAGTAACTTGCATTACTTTTTAAAAAAGTAACTCAAAATGCGTTCCTTTACTCGTTACTTCAAAAAAATGATATTATTACGTGATGCACGTTACTTGTAATGCGTTATCCCCAACACTGCTAATCAGTATAAACCAGTGGTTTTCAATGGGTTGCAGCCTTGCAGATGTCTTTCAAAAGAGTCAGTAGGCATAAACAATGCAACAACAAAAAAAGATTCATTAATTGTCACAAATTGGTCTACGGTAAAATTTATCATGGACTGCGCTCTGTAAGTGCACTGTAAAAAGTAAAAGTTGGATCTGCTTAAAAATTACTTCAATTGAAAATACTTAAAAAAGTAAGTTTTATCAACTTAAATTTTCTCACTTTAAATTAGAGCTGGGCATAGATTAATCTAGATTAATCTCATACAAAATAAAAGTAATTGTTGGCATAATATATGAGTGTGTGCTGTGTGTAATTATATAAATACACACACACACAAATTCATGTATGTATTTAAGAAACATTTACATGTGTATATATATTTATTTAGATTTGTATATATTCTAAATTATATATAAATAAAAAAATATATTTAAATAAAACATTTCTTAAATGTGTATATATATGTTTGTGTGTTTAAATACATAATATTTACTCACATTACAAACTCATATTATGCAAAAAATTACTTTTATTTTGTATGAGATTAATCTAGATTAATCTATGCTCAGCCCTACTTTAAATAAACAAATTAAGTGAAAAAACTTTAAAAAATTACTTTAATTAACATCGAAAATTGTAAGGTTTATTAAATTAAAATTTTCACTTAAAATGGGAAAATTTAAGTTAAAATAATTTTTTTGGTGTTACTAATTTAAATTTTTTTTTATTAATCCAACTTTCACTTTTTACAGTGTGGTTGGTATGTTCTTGTGTGTGAAAACTATAAACAATACAAAGTAAAAGTAAATGAATCAAAATGACAAAATTAAACAATTTATACTTGTTTTTCAATTTATGTCAACTTATTACAAAACAAAACTTTAAAAAGTAGGTTGAATTAACTTGCATAATTAAGTTGTTTTAACTTCATGCTGTTTTTTACAGTGTATAGTTGCACTCCACAGTTGTGCTATGGATGTGGTGAATTACTGAGAGCATAGACATTTAAAAGACAAATTAAGTAACCAAAAATGACAATTGTCATATTTTAACTTTAATAATTGCATCACTATGAAAAAATTATTCGTTTATTCAAATTGGCTTTAAAAGTCATTTCAACTCGCTATTTCTTAGTTTGCCTTTGGTTTAACTTATCAAATGAAGAAATTTATAATTGTTCTTTAAAGTTATAACAACTCATTAAAACAAGTTAAAATTGCTAAATTTGATAAGTTAAAGTGTACAGAAATGTAAAATATGCTGTTAAAATGATTTGTAAAGCCAATGAGCAATTTCAGCATTATGGATGTGGCATTTTTATTCAAAAGTCATATTCCTAAACCCCTGATGGAAGAGTCCAGACATCAGAAAAATATCAGCCTATACTTTAGATAAGGCAAACATGCGTTATGGATGTGACAAAAAGTTTTCGGAAGATAACATACTTTGTAGGAATTCTGTGAATTAAAATGCACAAACCAATATCCAACAAATGTAGAAGGAATTGCTCATTTATGACAAAGAAACAACTTTATGGATGTGACAGCTCACTTACTGTACCAAACTATAGTAATAATTTTTCAAAAATGTTTTTAATTTTTTTTAAAGAACTTGGTATTTAAGACCCTAAATATTGACATTTAAGATATCAGAATGGTTAAAAGATTTAGTAAAAACTTATTTTTCATGATTAGGTTGACATTTGCCTTTTATTGCTCCAATTTGTTTATACAGTATGGCTACTTAAAAATTAAAGCAGCAAAACTCTTTTTACAGTTTATTGCTGGGCCTATGCAGTTCAGTATTAAAATATTTAGATGTTTTATAGACAGTCAAATCACTATCCAATTTCTTTCCACATTTTCATTTATTTATCCATATGGCAGACACTTTTACCCTAACCAACTAGCACATCCAATCTATACATAATAAGGCCAGAATGGCATATCTAAAAAGATCTAATCGATTATATCAGTATGCTGTTTTCAGATAACCATGCACCAACTCTGTGCATTCACATTTTCAGCCTTATCAGATAGAATGGCACAAAATGGCCTCCGTCATGGTTCAATCAGAGACAGGAGGAAACTGAGTATCTATCTTCCTTCCTGCTCACTGGATATTTCTGCAGTGGAGTGATGGTGACTGCTCTGTGATCATGGAAAGGTTATAAATGTACTGAAGATTATGCTCTCGAAATCTTGGAAAGAGGAACAAGCCCCCTCAGCTCATATCCAGCTGTGTCCGTATGGCTCCAGCTTTTGATATTGTGAAATGAAAACCTACGCACTGAAGGGAGAAAAACATCCCATAATTCGTTCTCCTGTGATTTCGCAGGCGTTTTTAATATCTTGTTCTGTTCGTTTAGGCTTTGACTGTGAAGCATCAAATAAGGATAAAAGTTGGGTGGGTTGTTTGTGTTTCTACATCTAAGATATGAGGACATGAGTCTAAATGTCATGTCAGGATTTAATCCTATTGATTTTTCATAATAATGTGGCAACTAAATTAAACGTCAAACAGTGAGAGGGAAACTTTGAACTAACATTATAAATACATAAAGGTTATATTCTTAACATATCCTACAGTATAATCATTTACATTGCAAATGCTATATTTGCGCCTGGAATATTTCGGCTGAATTAATAAAATTGGGAAATCATACAAAAGTAATCTAAACTAAGCTGACTCTGGCATTTGATGAATGCTTGTTTTGTATGAATGGCGGCATTTTGATCCTTAGATAAACAGCTTGGGAAAATTCCCAAGATTAATATTGGCGATAGAGCTGCACTGAAAGAGCTGGAGAGCCCTAGACGCACTCATCTCCGCGCGTCGCTCCACCAGGAAGCTCGCGCCTCAGTGACGTTCATTCTTCATCAGGTCTCGTAGGGATCTTTGTTTTGCATCGCTTCCCAATTTGCATTCGTTTCTCAGGTTTTCCATACGACGCCCCAGCCGCCCGAAAAGCCCCGCGCAAACGGCGCGTGTACCTCCGCGAGCGCGCGTCCCCACCTTCAGCATTCCATCGTTCGCAAGAATCCTGGAAATTTTGTAGAAATCGCGGGGTCTAGCGCTGCTACAAGAGGGAAATTACATGCGTGCGCCCAGCGTGCCGCGAAGACACGTGCGATCGAGGTAAACAGCCGCCCGCGTCGCGAAACGCTCGCTCGACAGTCGCGCTATTCACAACGCGCAATCGATTAATAAAGGATATACAGTAGCTGCTGTTTGCGTGTCGGGTCAGTGAATACAGCATGTCTGATGTGTTACCGTATAACGAGGACAAAATGACTCATTATGGAAACGACGGGGACGAGGAACACCTTTCCCTCACCTGCCGACTCCTAGATACCAACAACTTTTTCGCTGGTAACCAGAATAAACGACCGCCAAAGCTCGGGCAGATCGGGAGAAGCAAAAGAGGTAACAGACAAAGCCTTTGTTAAATTGCACGAACAAAACAAGTCGTTTGTTGTGGGCGCAAATGATGCGCAAATTCCTTGTTGCGCTTCACTTATCCTTCCCAATTACCATTTTACGCACGATGCATGGAAATGCTGCGAAAATACTTCATACGTAGGATTTTATCAAGTGATTTCGCACGCATTACGATTGTCTTGTGCACTTCATTCTGTCATGCTTAGTGCTTAGCTGTCTTCAAATCATGGACGTAAAGGTCTTAAAAACGGATAATGTGATGTAATGCGCCATTATTGCTGTTAGGAGATGTATTAAAATTCATGGCAACGTGGAATCTCCATCTTTGCGCCCCTTGTGTCAGTGCATGTGCAGAAGAATGAGAGACAATGTGTGGGTCTGTCATCATCATTACACAGTGCTCAACCCTTTTCTCTCTATCCGACAGTTATTGAAGAAGAAAACGATGGCGAAGCGTTGGAAAAAAGCACAGAGAAATCGTCCTCATCTGCGTGAATTGGCCACTAAGAGACTTAACCTCCCGTGTCTATATCCAAAGACGTTTTGAAGAGGCACTCTCTCCCATCTGACAACAAGCACTTCACACATCCTTTCTTCAATCTCCCTAACTCCATTGTCCAGGGTTTACAGACTGATTGGTGGACTGAAGCGGCGGTCCGGACGAGTGGCGGGCCCATGGGCTCGAAGGAATACTGTGTTTTCCAAACTATTCCGAGATATGTGCAATGACAGAGTTGGGTCTCATTAAAGAGGCCGCACTCTCTTTTATTTTTGGTTATAATGAAGCAATTAGAAAGACTGAGCACAGTACCATTAACATCTAACCAGTATCTTCCCCATAACGTGTTGGTGCACGGTTAACCGAGTAGCCTGCTGGTGGTGTTAATGGTATGCAAGCAATGTTGATCTTTCTTCCACGGTGGACCTTTAAAGGGGTTCCACTATGTATGTAAAAAAAGCTATTTATTAAATCTTTGGATACATATTTTGCAGTGTTGAAGGTTGAGCAAACGTTTTATATAGAACGATGACGAGAAGTGATTTTGCTTTCGATTAATGTTTTGTATGTAGCTTAACTGTGATTCTCGTGATCTGCTTTAATGGTGATTTCATTTCAATCGTTTGATGTTCGTTTACTAACAGGTAAAATCTGGAATGTCAGTTGAACTACAGTAATCTTACAGTTGCATTATTATTATTGTAAAACTATTTACTGTAAATGTGCCAAATGATCCTGACAGAAATCGATATTTCTGTGCTTTCTTCACGTGCACAGTTTTATTAATATTTGGTGGTCATGTTTACAGGGCTCTTTCATACTTGTGATGTATTTTAGTCATGCATGACGAACCTCAAGACCTCAAGAACGTCTTCTTGATTACCGTATTTATCTCGCAGAACATTTCTACAGAATATCTGTTATAATAAAGATTTCGAGAAACGTTAAAGGAGACACCTTGTTTTTGTGACAGATCCAAAGACTCAGTTTAGCCCGGTTAAATCTGTGTGTGTTCTCAAATCCAAGGGACGTGACATTTCCCCCTCTGCCACAAGCTTTAAATGATTCATGCTTTGGGATGAGCACCATTTTAAATCTAGTCCATCGAGATTGTGGAAATCACGTGGCGTGTCAGTGCAAATATTACATGCAGACTGTACATGAGTTTCCCAAGGCTCTTTCTAGCAGTCTAGAGGTAACAGTTAATAAAAATGCTGGCTGGATGGGCTGCCATGGCAACAGATTCACCTTGCATGAAATCTCACATGTGTCCACTAGGGAAGCCACAGCAGTATGCGGAGGAAACACTGTTCATCTCCAATCATAAACTATTGCATTATGTAAGTACAAAAATACTTTTGTGCTCATGCAGAAATGTAGCTATAAACCCTAATCGGGTTGGATTTACATATACGGGTGTGATTGCCAATAAATTGGCATTGCCCAAAAAGCAAAGGTTACGATACAAAATGGTGCATCATGCATTTTTAAAATGTCACAAATACCAGGGAATACCGTAGAATGAGGATATATCTCAGACGTGAATAGTCCGATTATGTAATGCACACGGGAAGTCAGCCGGTGACACAGCCTGGTGCATGGTAGAGGCATGCAAATACGCAGGCTTCTAGTGCAATTTGCATTTAGTTTTGGCTTTGTTCAATGGGGGCTCCTGCTTTGGCTTTTATGGGAGTGCCCTGTCCACTGGCAATGTGACTCACACGTTAAATTGAACCATGGGAGGGGGCTGAGGTCAGAATAGGGAAATGTTTGCGGTGGTTTTGGACATGACCTATGGAAGGTTTCGTGCAATTCAAGACTTGTGGAATCATAGTCAAGTATGAAAAAATATGCTTTTGGGGGGATTTTTTTCACTTGGTACCCAAAGTAATTTGTGTTTATGCTAATGGAAGGACTTTGTTTATCCATTTTATCCAAAGTGACTTACATTCATTTTAAGATCACTGGAATCAGATCCATGAGCTTTAGGGACATTGATACCCATTGGCCACTGACCACATTTTATCATGTCAATATATCACACTAGCAGTAAATGATTGACATTATTCAGACGTCATATCACACAGATAAGCGATTATCTTCAGGTTTTATGTCCGCATCGATGATACTGGTGGTGTGCGGTGTGGATTTGTTTGGAGGGCTAGTTGTTATTTTGTTGGGAGTCTGAGTCAGAGAAGCTCACTCAGTATGTACACCATGCACACCAGAAGGCGACATACACTGTTGGCTGACTGGGCTGTTTCCATGGTTACCATTACAGGTTTTTGCTCTCTTTGCTGCTGCAAGTCGTCAGTGTACGAGAATGTTTCGGAGAGTGATTTTTGATGCAGGGGCTTCGAAAGAAAGCAGCCGGACATATGGATCGTGCGTTCGTTCCTGTAGCCGAAGGGTATATGTGGAAAAGTTGTCGTTCGTAGTTTACCAATCCAAATATGATGTAATAGAGCCACTAATTCGAATAAATTACATTGCATAGCACGGTTTGGCTTTCCACTGCGGGTGATGTAACACTATTGTGCGGTTCCACGGAAACCATTTAAAATGCATCAGCCGTCTACAGCCGTACGCACACCGCGAACAAATGTTCAACTGCAGAAGCGAAGCCTCGCCGTACTAGAGGTCACTTCACAATCTATTACATGCGGATCGTGTTCGGAAGGGAACGGGGTGGGTTCTTTGTCTCTCTGTGCCAAAGAAACACAGTGTAAAAGCCCTGGGCAACATGGCTGGTAACTGTGTAAGTGAAGCTCTTGAATAAAATATGTTGGTTCAGATGGAAATACACCATTGGTCAATGGGTTAGACCCACATGTCTTTGTCCTTCACAAAAACAAACTGTTAGGGCATTGACTCGGATACAGGAGCCAGATTCAGGGTTAAAAACCAAAATTATATTATTGCATAAACTTTTCATATCACTGCCTTTTACTTGTAATCTTGCAAGTAGATCATTATTGTTTTTATACATTTTGTGACCTTTTAAAATAATGTATTTTCCAGTCGAAGGAGAACCAATCAGCTATAGAGTATCAGCATTATAAAGAAACTAATGTATTATTAAGAACATAATAAAGCAGGACAGGGAATGTGTTATAGGAGAATGATTGCTTATCTACAAACACAATAAAGCATCTCTGGATACAAAAAGCTCTGGTACAGGGCCTGTGTGTGACATTAACTAGTACAAAGAGAACTTCTGATGTTTTCCTCATTCATTTGTGATGGCATGAGAGGTCAAACATTAAATTTGCAAATAAAATTTGTGTAGCGACTCTTTTTGTTGTTGTTTTCTGAATTGTATCAGCACTTTGGCACTTATGTATGACTTGGATTCAGGGTTTCTAGGTCTGCGTAACACATTGGTTCTGAAACTTATGCGGGTATGGCCCCCTTGTGTACGGTGCATCCCTTCGAGCCCCAAAACCACGAATATGCTACACTCCAATAACAAATATTTTACATTCACTGCATTACACACAATTTCTTCTTAAAACTCATTATAAGTAATTATAAAAAGATGGTAAGATGTAAAGCAGATAAAAAAATCACGATGTACAAAATGCATACAACCTGCGGCAACAGTTTAAAAGTAGCCCAATTACGCATGAAAACCACAGACTTGGCAACACTGCTTGGATTAGATGTGCACATTTTACTAGCATTATAATTATTTGAATGATGTGATTATGTGTGTAGTTGGTTTATGGTGTAACATTGATTAATTTTACAAGTTAAAAGCTGTAAAAATAACCTGCATGTACGTTTGAGTTGCTTTTATGTATTACATAATGACCAAATGGTAAGTAGTACTTTATCTGGAATGGTAAGGTAAATATATAAATCTATGATTAAGGCTTAGGTGTATTGTTTATCAAATGTCACCTATAGTATCTAAAAAACAGAATTATTTTTATCTTTTATTTTTTGGTTGCCATGGACACTTGGGACTTAGATATCACAATGGATGAGAAAAGATAAAAAGAAAAGGTTTTTCTGAAAGTGCTTTAAGGGGGAAAGAAAGGATTTCTCAAAACACAAACTGATGTTATCTTGAAACACAAGCAAAAGGCACCCCTTATTCAGTCTATTCGACAAGAGGAGAAGCAAGAATCAATTACTCATTTAAACCAACAAGTGACCCAGCCAGACCACAATATAAAGTTGACTGTCACACCTGATAAAAGCAGGTCTAGTGAATGAAAAGGTCTCTATAGATGTTCACAACCAAAGAGAGTCAGAATATAGAAGTATGCACTATATTTGCAATGTTAAATAAACAGATATAGTATTGTTTATTGTTTTTAAATATATAATGCAAAGACTCAGTCTGGCAAATTCTCATCTTCTGTCATTGAAAATTGTCTTTCTGTAAGTGTGAGGAATTAAAAAGGTATAGGGCAGCATCTACAGGCAATGTAGAGAATTACTGATATCCAAACCAGCTCTTAGTCTTTTATTCCAGTTAATCTGATCTGAGGAGACACCTTAAAGGGGGCATACCATAAAAATCTGACTTTTTATAGCATGTTTAAGTGCTATAATTAGGTCCCCAGTGCTTTTATCAATCTAGAAAATGTAAAAAAGATCAACCCAGTAACTTAGTTTTGGTAAACTATTCTCTGCAAGCATGTGAAAAAATAGGGCATTGAAATTTGGGAAGGGGATCTTATAATAATACTGCCACTTAATATGCCATTTAGTGTCGAGAGAAAGAGAGAGGCAAAAATATTTGACGCCACAATTGAGTTTCAATTTCAACAAACCACCATCATTGTGATTAGTGTTTGCATTTCATCAGCTCATTTTCATTTAAAAGGACACACCCAAAAACGATATATTTTTGCTCACACATGCTATAATAAATTATCTGTGGGGTATTATGAGCTAAAACTTCACATATGTACTCTGGGGACACCACATATTTATTTTACATAATAAAAAGTATTGTGAAATGTCCCCTTTAACAGAAACCATCTAAAGGAAGTATCTTGGGTTTTCATTCAGAGAAGGAAGCATGTGGAGTATAAATGTGCAAGAAACAGCTCAAAATAAATATATATCATCACACAATTAGCCTCGTTAATTTCTTATGCTTTATTTTTTAAGTTGTCTTCACGTTCATTTTTTTTAAGTGACGTTACAGTAACAAAGCCACTGCGGAACATTTAAATAGGAACCAAACGCGTGTACGCGTGTTTCCGCCCGGAGGTGTGAGTATCGCACAACATAAAGCGAGGAAAGCCGCACGCCATTGTATGAATTTGTTGCATTGAAGTTTTACGTTTACTTTTATCAAACCTTTATATGTAGTTACATTTAACAGTCCGCTGTTAAATTTTTGAATCCTCTTTTAAAGAAAAGTATTTTATTTAAAAGTAATAACATGGCAACAGATTCGTGGGCCCAGGCTGTTGATGAGCAAGAAGCCGCCGCGGAGTCGGTACGTTTAAATATCTAAGATAATGACTATGAACCAGCATACCGATAATGTGTTTTAATTCTGTAAGCCGACAAGTCGCAGAACTGAAATAATTGTAACGTTATAATTTAAAATTCCTGTTAGCAGTTTAACGTTAAAATTGTACAACTTCAGTGCTGTCTTTAGTATAACTACATTGGGTTTTAATTTAATATTTTAAGAAATGCTTCTTAATAAACGTAGTAAATAAAAAATACTACTTAAAAGTTAAACCTGCAAAGTAAAGTTGTATTAAATTGGACTGTTTTACAAGTTTAGTGTCGCTCTTGTTTTTGAGCATGACGTCATAGTGACGCCAAAGCTTGAGGAGTTTTGTTTTTCATTTCACTACTTGAGTGGCATTTGAGGCATGTTTAATAAAAGACATTTTAAAATTGAATGTGTACATTCATATATGCAAATATAACGTAAACAATATATTATGTATACATTTTACCTGTCTAAAAGTCTTTTGTAAGTCATTGCATGCTGGCTTTACAGATAAGCAGTTTGCAAATAAACGAGAAGGATGACACACCGAAAACAGAGGCAAAAGCAGAGGCGAAAGCGGAGGCAAACGGTGAGAATGAAACATGGTTGCCTTTTGTTTATCCATAAAGTATAAACAATTTTTCTGCTGTGCTTTTTTATGTCAGAGAATTTCACAATAAATGTTTGTGCTTAATTTGCTTTATATTTGCAAGGGGCAAACACAGCAGTAGATGGAGAAAAGACAGAGGAGGATGATAAAGGTTAGTTATATGAATTCACAGTTTGTTTGGTATCTGAGAGTATATGCATGCTGTCCACCTAAGAGTTGAGTTGACTTAACTGATCTGTATTGCAGATGACAAGGCGGCACAGTCACTGTTGAATAAACTGATACGAAGTAATCTAGTAAACACGACCAATCAAGTGGAAGTTTTGCAGAGAGATCCAAGCTCTCCGCTTTACTCTGTCAAGTCCTTTGAAGAGCTCAGATTGTAAGTGACATTTTTTTTACCTTTTAATATTATTACAGAGTCAACACATATTAAGACAAAGAGATATATATAGTCTCCATTAAACCAAATTTATATTTGTGGATCGAGTCTTTGCATAGCATGTGTCACGTAGCCTTTGCCGTTTACTACGCCACACCATGACACGTTCCCCCTCTAAAATCGAATGCCTTGTCAATTCTACACAAACTGCAAGTGATGTGATTGGTCTCCTCGAACCCCTCCCTCAGGTAAAAAAATTGCCACGGTAAAAACCAAAATGGACCAATCTCCTGGATGCGCATACACGTATAAGCTTTAAAAAAAAAAATCACTCTGTGATTTAATGATGGAAATTGCGTCACATGCTCTGTACACGGACCCTCAAGTATGTGTTAAAGATGGACCATAGTTCTGCCTTAAGTCAGCATAACCGTTGACATTTCCTACCTGCGGTCTGTATGTTAACACGGACAACGATTCAAGTAGAATAAATGAAAACAGACGCGTAGATGTTGTGGCCCATCTTCACCTCAAAAGTACAAACCAGGCTTTATGTATCTTTCCATAAATTTGCAGTGGACAAGACAACATGGGATGTGAAAATTGGATCTGTTTTGGAGTCTCAGAGCAGACACCATAAAATTTATTTGGTTCTTTGAAAGAATGAGGCTAAGGTCTTTGGTGTGTTTTTTTATAGATTTGCCTGGGTAAATTATGGATTTAGTTTTACTAGGAATTATATCCACTAAAATATATTTACTCTTCTGCAGGAAACCTCCACTGCTACAGGGAGTGTATGCCATGGGTTTCAACAGGCCATCCAAAATCCAGGAGACTGCATTGCCCATGATGCTGGCAGAACCGTAAGTTCCCAATAAGCTTTTCTGTATTTAAATCCATTTAAATTTGTGCATCTGAAACTCTAAAGGCATTAACGAAACGCATCTTCCTCCTTCAGCCCACAGAATCTCATCGCTCAGTCTCAATCTGGCACGGGTAAAACTGCTGCCTTTGTCCTGGCCATGTTAAGTCACGTGGATCCTGAAAACAAATGGCCTCAGGTACATGCCATCACCAGCATCAGCGATTGTAACACATTAATACAACTAGTTCATTTGTTTAATGTTTCTGATTCTTTTGTCTAGTGTCTCTGTGTCTCACCAACCTATGAGCTGGCCCTGCAGACAGGGAAGGTCATCGAGCAAATGGGACAGTACTACCCTGAAGTCCAGCTAGTCTATGCTATACGGGGAAACAAACGTAAGAGCTCTTTTTTTTCTTAGAAGTTTAAAGAAATAGTTGCGGTAGCACTTTTAGCATAGCTTAGCATAATGCATTGAATCTGATTAGACCATTAGCATTGTGCTCAAAAATAACCAAAGAGTTTCAATATTTTCCCTATTTAAAACTTGACTCTTCTGTAATTACATTGACCGTACTAAGACCGACGGAAAATTAAAAGTTGTGATTTTCTAGGCAGATATGACTAGGAACTATACTCTCATTCTGGCGTAATAAGCAAGGACCTTTTTGCCGTACCATGGCTGCAGCAGGCGAAATAATATTACGCAGCACCTGAAACCCCTTTGTAACTTTCAATAGCAGGGGACTATTTTCGGGCACTGCGTAATATCATTGGTACCATGGTATGGCAGAAAAGTCGTAGGGGTGCTGAAAATGAGCATATTTTAAAAAAAAAAGTGGAGTGTCCATTTTAAAGGCCCTTTGACTTGTATTGTAAAGCATAAAATATGCACATTAATGCATTTGCACGTATGATGTAAAGCATGTTATTGAGCCGTTTGTGTGTGTGGTCCAGTGGAGCGAGGAGTGAAACTCAAGGAACAGATTGTGATCGGAACTCCTGGTACAGTTCTGGATTGGTGCCAAAAGCTCAAGTTCATCGACCCCAAGAAGATCAAGGTGTTCGTTCTGGATGAAGCTGATGTGATGATTGCCACACAGGGCCATCAAGACCAGAGTATACGTATTCAAAGGTTTGAGCAACACCTTAATATACATACAGCCGTGGAAAGAGACAATTTCAATGGTCCCTTTCAGGTTTTTTTTAGATTTACTATTTATAGATATGTGTTTAAGTAAAATTATCACTTTTGTTTCGTTCTGTCAACTACGGACAACATTTCTGCCAAATTCTTAATAAAATTTATGGTTGTATTATGTGAAAAAATGGTCAAAAAAAAAAAAAAATGAAAACGTGGTCAAAATAACAAAACAACAAAAAAACCATGCAGTGTTATCTGATCTTCAATACTGCAGAGAAAACAAGTTCAAAGTCATTTCTTAACAACAAACTACAAATGTTTTTACATGCATTTAAAAAAAGGGGGTCATGTCATGCTCTCAGTCTCTTACATATGCTGTTGTATGACTTTGTGACTCCTGAGATTTGCTTTTGTTAAAATTCAACTAAACTGAAATGGTCACATTACATCTAAAATGATCAAAACTGGAGTGGTCTCTTTATATTTTCCACGGCTGTATATGTAGAAATGAACACATTTTATCTTGGAGGTTGATAATTTCCCAAAATTTGTAGACCAGTGTTACTTTTTCAAAAGTTAACTTTACCAAACATGAATTTTGTCGCATTTTACAGGATGCTTCCTAAAACTTGCCAGATGCTGCTTTTCTCTGCCACTTTTGAAGAAACTGTGTGGAACTTTGCCAAGAGAATCGTTCCCGACCCCAACATCATTAAACTCAAACGAGAGGAGGAGACTCTAGACACCATCAAGCAGTACTACGTCATCTGCAATAGCAAGGAAGAGAAGTTCCAGGCTTTGTGCAACATCTATGGAGCCATTACCATCGCACAGGCCATGATCTTCTGCCATGTAAGAATTGAGATTGACACGTTAACAGCTGCTTCTGTTTATGTTTCATGTTCTTCAAAAAGCATGGTTGGATAAGAAGGTAAACAACATTTTGTAAACGACACCTCAGAATTGGAGAACTGTATCTCTTGTCATCACAGACTAGAAAAACTGCCGGTTGGTTGGCGGGAGAGCTTTCTAGAGAGGGTCATCAGGTGGCGCTGCTCAGCGGAGAGATGCAGGTGGAACAGAGAGCAGCGGTCATCGACCGTTTCCGCCATGGCAAGGAGAAAGTGCTTGTTACCACAAACGTTTGCGCTAGAGGCGAGTACATCTGTTTTAAGTCATACAATACTGAAGATGACCAGCTATAGTTATTTTGTTTAATTTCCGTTTTGCTAACGTGTGTTGGTCAACAGGTATTGATGTTGAGCAAGTGTCTGTGGTTATCAACTTCGATCTGCCGGTAGACAAGGACGGCAACCCTGACAACGAGACATACTTGCACAGAATTGGGCGCACTGGGCGATTTGGCAAGAGGGGGTTAGCCATCAACATGGTGGACAGCAGGTTTAGCATGAACATCCTTAACCGGATCCAGGAACACTTCAGTAAGTTAAATTCTCTTTTTCAAAAGTAAACCAGATTAAAATGGCACGCATTTGTTCACATGTTAAGGTTGTTTCAAATGACCTCAGGGCTTCAATACACTCTTTTGACTGCTATCTTAAAGACTAGATGGCATCATGAAATAATGATTTTTAAAGGTAGCTACATTGTAAAAATTTCTTGTTAATTGAATTAATTTCAACTTTTTGACTAGTAATGAGTTGTTTTAAATTATTAAAATGGCTATAAAGCTTAAGCAAATTCAATTTCTAATTTTCTAATTATTAAAAGATTTCCAGATGATGTCTGGTGTTCTGTTGAAGTCTGTTCCCTCTATTTGTTTCTTATAGGGTTTCCATCATGTTAAGTTTATAATTTATTTAGAAAGATTAAAGATTTGAATAATATCAATAATATCACCATTTATTAATAATTTCATAATTTTTTTAATTTTCTATTACTTCTTTTTACCTTATATCTTAGCCTAGGTCGTCTTCCTGTTTGTTCTAAAATTATGATCTTTACATACTTAATAAATATAGCACACACACATGATGTAAAGTGTAGATTGGTAGTTAAATCAGGCTTCTCCTATCGATGAATCAAATTTTTGACTATTCGGAAGCACCCCTATTGCAAACAAAGCATAAAAGATTGCTAAAAGTAAACTATTTGTAAACAAACTTTGAAACCAATTACTTTGTTGTTGTGAATTTGTCATTGTGTGGCAAAATTATCAGTAGCTGAGTTTCCATCTAAGCAAATCTTTTCAAAAGTTGATAAAAACAAAATAATGCAAATTAGGGGTTTTTATTTGAAATTTGCCTTTCCATCACTTGTTTTTGATGCAATACTTCAAAATGCACAAAATCATAGTGATGGAAACATGGCTACTGTGGTGCGACTTTAAACGTAACTTATTGCGGAAAAACAGGCATCACACGCTTTAAAAATTGCTATAATAATTGCTTTTAAACTTTCCTACATGGACTCCATTTGCTGTTGACCTTTTTTCATTTAAATGTTGTAAAGCTTTTGTGTAAAATTTAAATGTTTAATGGTATTAATTTGGACTAATTTAAATATCTTCCATTGCAGATAAGAAAATTGAAAAGCTAGACACGGATGATTTGGATGAAATTGAGAAAATCGCCAATTGAGGAGCGTATTCGTTCCAACAGGACTGTGCTCTTAACTATGTTTTTAATTCAGAGGCTGGGATTAGATCTGTGCCAGAGAGGATGTTTACATGAGCTGTTTTATCTCAGATGGTGTTTTTATAGGTTTTTCTCATTTTATCCCATTTCACTCTTTATACTTAATAAATTTGGAATATTTAGTCTTATCTTCACTTGTACGCAAATGCTATAGCAGCAGTCTAAGATATACGCGTGTTTTAAGCATGAAATGAAAAATATGCCTTTTAATAACCTTTCACACTAAGTGTGGGAAGTGTGTTTCGACTGTTATTATATTAATTTCTAAAACGGGCTCCAAACATGGATGCGTGGGTATTGCCACAAGCGTTATATTTTGATTGCTGACAGTTTTGTTGAACTAGTAGCTTTTCTTATTTTCCAAAGTGTGCTGGGTTCTTCAATTACTTTACACTTTATGCCAACCTGCAGTACTGCAGTGAAAATGTGTGTTTGATCAAGTCCATGTTATATGAAGTCTGAGAGCAGCTACATTGGATTTTGCGTAACACTCCAAGCAAGGACTCGCAATGCAGGGTTTTATTTAATAATAAAAGGATATTTACTGTGCTACTTCAGAAATCATAATCGTAAGTTTAATACTCCTTAAAAGTCATTGGCTTTGAATCATGAATAATAATTGCCATTGCCTGGCCAAAGATTTTTGCCTTCATTGGATTTTATCAATCGAATATATGAAATAATGCAAATGTATACATTGTATAGTGCTATCATGAATATTTAAGTAGAAAGAGTGAAATGATAACCATATTCAGCAGTCGAGTTGAAAGCAGATATGTTACGCATTCATTATATTTTCACTGCATTGCAGTCGTATGTTACCAAGTGTTTAAATTTTTTATCATAATAGGCTGTGCCCCAATTTCCATTTGCAGCCATCTTAAAAATGTACACTCAGTTTCACTTCAGGGTAGTCATAGCAAATGATTATTTTATATTGTGGGACATTTTAATTTAATGACTTTAAAAACAACCAACATTGCACTGCATTATATACATATTTTATTCATTGGCATGCAAGTGTGTCAGTCATACCTTTTGAAGGGAATGTGAATGATATGCTATACTTTTTGATAAATACTGGATTGACTAAAGATATTATCTCCTGATGCCTTGTTCATTTTTCCAAGTTTGGTTCAAGCTGTGAGTCATACTTGACCTGGAAAAGAGGTTTTTATTTTTGTCTTTTCTTTGAAAAATGTGAACTATTATTAAAATGGACTGTCAAGACATCAACACTTAAACTGGTGTCGCACGATTAAATAAATAGAAATGGACTTCGTATCTCTGCTGTTTTCAGATACATTCCCGCAGCTTTCTACGCTAACATGTTTATCTTTGGTATTGCAACACAATGCTTTAGGCTAATTAATTTATTGACATTGTGATATGTTCACTTTAATTGAGATATTTTTGTTACAATGTTAATTTAAATGCCTGTCATTAGGAAAAAAGTTTTCAATATTTTTTTACAAACATGCACTTGCAGCTGAGAAATGACTCAGCCTTTTGAATTATGAACAGATTTCCCAAGTTCACCTTAATTGAATGTTGATGACGGAAATGTACCTCTTTAAAAAAGCAAGACAAAGTGTGATTGGTTGTGTGGATTGGTATATAGGGAGAGATGCTTGCAGTGAATCATGATAAAACAAATTCAGCACCTTTGCTGCAGTTTTGTGACACTGATGTCTGAATGATATTGTGTGGTAGAATAAAAATTTGACTTATCTTTGAAAATGTTTACAGTATTCATTAGAATTACAAAACTTGCAATAACATTTTAATGTTTTTACGATAATGAAGTTCAAATAAAAAAAAAAACATTTTAATAAATGTTCTTAAACATTTACAGACATATATACATACATTTTTCCTTGTTATGGATTTGTTTCTAAATGTTCAATTTGGCATGTAAGGTACAAGATCTGTGAGGAAAAAAACAAATGAGGCAATCAAAACTTTGTTGCATGTACACTATGTAGTGCACAAAGGTGTAAACTGCATTCTGGACCCTGCCTGTGAAAGCCAGGCTAAAGTCTCATAATGTAATGAAAATGATTTCAATCTTTGACATGATCTTACTCTGTCAATAAAGAAATCAATGTTATATTTTTTTCACAGATTGTTATTTACATTATATAGGATGATTTTATGTTGAAAATAAAAACGGTTCGCTGGGTTTTCACGGGCATAGTCACAATATGTCAAATTGGGTCATGCAGGTGTGCACACATGAAACTGCATATACTAGATCAGTGGTTCTCAAAATGTTTCAGCGTGCAGCCCCCTTTGTGTGCGGTGCATTACTTCACGGCCCCCCCAAAGAAAATATATGAAATTTTTGTTCTAAAAAATAACATTTTAATTAGACAAAACATATTAAAGTATACAAAGTAGTGCTGTTGGTTAGGAGCTTTTTTTTTAAATTACACAGAATTTATGAAAAATGTATGTATTTTATAAAATGTCATAAAACCCCTGGCACCATCTCGCGCCCCCCAGTTTGAGAACCACTGTACTAGATGCTGTAGAAATAGTATGCAGTATATTCCAGACCCAGCTCTTATCACCTGTACTTACCTTCATATCTGTACTCTATGTTGGTCAGAAACAGACCGTGGGCCGGGGCGGTCAGGTTATATGGGAAAGCTAGTGAATCTTGTGCATCTAGTAATTCCTGAATTTGACGTACTAACAGTCTACCCTGTCCAACAGCAACTAGCGCTCCTGTCATCCTCCGCACCTGTAAGGGCAAATACTTTCACTTTTAATTGTTATGTAAAAATTTTAACAGAGGTATTTTCAAACAGTGTGAACGGTGAATAATATTGCAGAGTTACTACACTGTAAAAAAAACTTTGCTGCCTTAAATGTTGCCTTTTTTGTTGAATCAACTCGTATTTACAAGTCATTTCAACTTACTATTATTAATCTTGACTAGAGATGAGTTGTTATAACTACTTATTACACGGCTCTCTGGAATGCTTGATTCTGATTGGTCAGTTGAGACATTTGCAGGTTCGTTCTTTTCAAATAATAACCGCTCCAAAATAATAACGCATAGCCGGACTACTTGCACGAGTAAAATCGCTCCGCGCCAATAAAGATCAATAAAGATTACTGTCTGTTTGGCGCCATCTTGTGACAAACACTCGACAACCACGACAAGACACAGACAGCTACTGAGACTGAACTTGACAAAATAGAGCATGACAGCTACGAAGCCAACACACAAAAAAATACAGAATGGGCATTAAAACTTCTCAAAGACTGGTTAAAGAGAAAAAAATGGAGACAGACAAGTATGAAGCAGAGGATCTTAATAAGGTATTAGCCTACGATCATTTGCATCTGTGCAAAGTTTCGCGGAAGGATAAAAATGTTAATTTAAAACAAATATGCCAATAAAATGTTTCAAATTCATATTCATGTCCAGTTTTTTTCTTATGTGGCAAGTAGCCGTGTAATAAGCGGGATAATGTAGAGGCAGCCGGTAGTTATTGGGAAATAAGCCCCTTCAGTGTGATACAAG
Source organism: Paramisgurnus dabryanus (assembly GCF_030506205.2). Classification (NCBI taxonomy): domain Eukaryota; kingdom Metazoa; phylum Chordata; class Actinopteri; order Cypriniformes; family Cobitidae; genus Paramisgurnus; species Paramisgurnus dabryanus. The sequence goes on along the minus strand of NC_133350.1, from coordinate 24,929,432 downwards.
ACCCTCCGCTTCGCGTCGGGTCCTGATCACACTGTCGGGGCTTATTTCCCCATAACTACCGGCTGCCTCTACATTATCCCTTACAGGTGAGTTGTTATAACTTATAAAATTTTAAGAGAGCAAAGTACTTTGTACAGTGTAGGAGGCACACATCTCATAATGCATACAGAGGTAAAAATCTCATACTCACTTGTTTGTATAAAAAAGACCTACTTTTAAAAGTGAGCTCCCAAAACTGAATATCTCTGCAATGAAACACAAGAAACAACAAACAGGCATGATTATAATCACGCATAAATGTAAAATCACCACAAGGCCACGCCATCTATACATTTTAGTAAAATGATTTGTCAAATAATGATGCATCACTATGGATGTTTAAACAATGACTTTAAATGAATTTTAAAAGTTTGATTTCTGTGTATACTGGATGTATATATTATTGGGACTAAAATTAGACTGAGGTCGGAAAAACAAAGCGTGGCATGCATTAAACCCCATTGCTGTGACTTTCTTCAAATGCTTGAATGTGCATTGTATCATATATACATGAACAGACAAATAAAGATTGCAGCGTGAATGTAAATCTATACATGTGTGTACATACTGACAAAACTACAGACAAATCGATCTATTTTGCACAAAAATTACCTTTTTCGGTTGCCTACCTCTCTCCATTACTTCTACCTACAGTAGCTGATATTGTATTTCTCCCATTAAAACTAAATGTGACTGCTGTTTTGAAGCTGTCTATATATCAACCAAACAACTGGACATGACATAGCAGCACAAGTCCTGGAGCAGTCAAGCCTGATAAAATCTCACTGCCAATATTTACTGCTGGAGAGGTTAAATGTTTCATAAGACCCTGAGACGACTGCCCTTCTTTAAAACAGAAAAACATGGCACTAAATTTATGATAAGATGTATTTGGATTTACTTCACAGAGGGGCTTTTCACACTTGAAATAGTTAACCATTGGTTATTCTAAAACCCGGGTTAACGAAATCCTGGGTTATCTGTTTCACGTTTCACACTGTTCATATTACTTAAGAGATAACCCTGGGTTTTCATAATCTGACACTTCACACTGTGCATTCCTAAACCCTGGGTTAATGTTTTCATTTGCATATTTGTGATATCAAGAGTCATGATTGGATAAAAATGTGGTGCATTGGTTTCTCAATTTCTTTCTATTTTTTTTTTACCATTATCACTTGGGGTTGGATTTAGAAAAACTTTGTCACATTTCAGACATCCCAAATCTAAACCCAACCCCATGCGGCAATCTTTTAAAAATAGAAAGAAAAAAATGGAAAAACCAATACATAAAATTACACAAAAAAGAAAGTCGTGCTCAGGGACACAAAAAAATGACATGAAAAAAAATGAGGAAAGCGTATCCATTAAATAAATCAAATATTTTGTCACTATAACACAAAACGCCTTAAGGTACGGTTGCAAAATACGTGCCTGCTACAGACACTTTGTAAGGGTTTATGATTAAAGAGCTGATTGCATTTGCTAGATAATTGCGTAATCTCATGTGTAGTCAGAGTTTAGTGTTGCGTGAGCGTCTCTTTTATCATGACACACAATGCACATAGGTTCCCATGATGCACTGAACACATAATTTGACATGACAAGCCACACACATGACACCCAGAACGGCCTATGCTTGCATTTCAGGTCAATAGCTATGGCAGTGGTTCTCAAACTGGGGTCCGGGGCCCCCAGGGGGGCCGCAAGATTGTGCCAGGGGGGCCCCAGTTTTATTACATGTTATAAAATACATTCATTTATCATGAATTCTGTGTAATTAAACCTAAAAAAAAATAAAATAAGGCTACTAACCAACAGCACTACTTTGTATAACTTAATATGTTTTGTTTAATTAAAATGTAAAATTTTAGAACAGTTTTTTGTCATTAATTTTCTTTGGGGGGGCCGCGAAGGAATGCACCGTACACAAGGGGGGCCGCATGCGGAAAAAGTTTGAGAACCACTGAGCTATGGTACTGTTTAGTGTGCATAGATTATCAGTACACGTTATGCTAAATAAATAAAAATGTGATTTATTATAAAACTATAAATCCTGTCTGTGCTTACACAAAGCTTAAGAAAACTACTATGTATTTATATCATATTAAAATATTAATGGAGATTTTTCATAAACAACAATAAATAAAACATTTCAAAGTTGAACCCCAAAGTGAGCATTGTGTAATAATTTATAATCCCTCATGTCATTCAAAACCTGTGTGCCTTTCTTCTGTTTAACACAAATGTTTTACAGAATGACAGTATTGCTGTTTTTCATACAAATAAAGCATTATTCTGACCAGTGGATGTAAAAGTCTAAATACAAAACATTTTTTTATTTGTACCAAACATCTTTTTTGTTTTAAAAGAGTAAAGTTAGTATTGAACATCAGGAGGGAAATTAAATGTATGTTTATTTCTGGATTGATTTAAAAGCAGATCAACTCTGACATTTAGAAGAAAATCCAACATTTTCATGTGCACAGTTCTGGGTTTTGTTTAATTCAGTGCATAGAAATGCTTTGATCTGATTCTGAAATTCACTTTGATTCGGTTCATTCACTTGTGTACGTGTGTGCGAGCACAGATGATAAAAGTTGTCAGTGTGAAACAGAGCAGATGGTGTGTGTCCTCAATGCACCCTCTCTCACAGCTGAAAGATGCGGGTGAGGAACCTAAAATGACCTGCAAAACTCATCACAGTGAGTCAGTTATATGTCTGATGACCTCGAGCATGACATAGCATCAATCAATTTGCTTTCTATGTGAAGAATTGCAGAAAAACAGTTTGTGGTTTCAATATACAGATTTAAAAATGGTTTTGTTTCATTTGTTCCTAAAAAGTCTAAATGTATAATACGCCATTTTTTTTCTTTTTTTTAAGTAATAAGGTTACTAATGATCATTTTCCACACAATCCACTAAATCTGATTAGACCATTAGCATCGCGGTTAAAATGACCAAAAGAGTTTTGATATTTTTCCTCTATTTAAAACGTGACTCTTCTGTAGTTACATAAGACCGACAGAAAATTAAAAGTTGTGATTTTCTAGGCAGATATGACTACGAACTATACTCTCATTCTGGCGTAATAATCAAGGACTTTGCTGCCGTAACATGACTGCAGGAGGCGCAATGATATTACGCACTGCCCAAAAATAGTCCCCTGCTATTGACAGTTACCAAGGGGAATATTTTCATATTCATGCACTGCGTAATATCATTGCACCTCGAGTAATCCACAATATATATGATAATCTTTCCTCAGACGAACACAATCCGAGTTATATTAGAAAATGTCCTGGCTGTTTCAAGCTTTATAATGGTAGTAAACGGTGCTTCTGATTTGAAGTCCAAAAAAGTACACATAAGTAATCCACATGGCTCCAGGGGGTTAGTAAAGGCCTTCTTAGGGCAATAGATGTGATTTAAAAAAATATATATATAAATATTCACACTAAAATAACTAGCTTTCAGTAATGTTTCCAGCTTATGACGTAAACATATAGCATACAAGATGTAGTGACGAAGGTGGAAAAAAATGGCTTTTTTTGCTCTTTGTGCCTCCGCGTTCATCACATGGGGTAATTTTCATTTTTGGGTAAACTATCCCTTTAAGACTCCTATAGAGGGTATGCATTGACGTCACTTTTCCATGTGACCACGCAAGAACTCGCCTGGTTGAGTGGCAAAACGTTCAACAAAATGGCTGGTTTTTGTATCATGTGCTGCAAAAATGCCAGTAAAACTGACTATTATCAGCTTAAATTGAATTTAGTTGGACTTGATAGTAGAGGTGGACAATATCTAGTTACACTTTCCAAGCATCTGTGCTTTATTAGGGTGTTTGTATTTGGAAAAATGTTACTTATATTCTAAAGCATAGAATCATACTGTGTATTCTTTAATATTGCATACTAAAATGTATTTAATACCTTTAAAATTGTGTACTTTTACATGAGTAAAAGTACGTTAATGTTCTTAAATATTAAATGTAAAACAAAAACTTACATTATTTATGAAATGTAATAGAATAAAAATTATGATGAATTAATATGCTTCGGAGTGTATGTTTTCCAAAGAAAAACACGGATAAAATACAAATACTTGAATAAATACTTTTAAGTAGAAAGTAAAACCTCTGCTTGATAGTGACCCTAGCTTGTCAACCCACCTGTGGTCTGTGGACGTTGGAATGAACGATCTATTTACTTCTGTTTTCTGTGTTTTTTGGCTGTACTCAAATGCTGGTGCTCTGTCTTTTGCCACTCAGTGGGCGTAACCGCAGGCACTTTCTCCAAAAGGTGACGTCACGTGCATACCCTCTATTTGCTCTCTGTCTGTGATATTAGTTCAGCACTATTGTATGCTGTGGGTTTGCATGGAGATGTCCCTGAACCACATGATTTGAGTTCACAGCTTCCAAATGCAAATGCCACACTTAAAATCAACTCCAGACCTTTAAAATTCTTCATTTATGAGGAAACAATTTAACAAATTGACAATACCTGTCCATAAAACAGCTTTGAAATCAGCTGTCCCATTACTTTTGAGTTACATTTTAAACAGCTGTAATTCCTAAACCCTTCATACAATCCCCTCTAAGTAAAGCTGAAATTGTGCACTTTAAGCATTACATGAATAAACAATATTCATTATTTGACTGTAACTGTAATACATTTTGGTAAACAGCTAAAATAACACAAAATGTACTTCTGTTCCAATATTTATGGTGGTGACTGACAAAAATTTTGATATATTTTTGGTAGGAAATGTACAAAATATCTTTATGGAACATGATCGTTACTTAATAATATGATTTTAGTATGAAAGAAAAATCAATAATTTTGATCTATACAATGTATTATTGTCTAAATATACCAGTGCGACTTATGACTGGTTTTGTGGTACAGGGTCACATATGGTCAAACATTAATGTTTTGTTTGTTGTTTCTGTTTTGTTTCATGTTCTGCTTGTTTTATAGTACAATAAAATCATATTTTAAAATAAGGAAAATGTGTAATGTCTTTAATATATATTTTTTATGAATAATTTTGACTCGTCCAGCACTTACACGCCTGTTTATAGATGTTACTTTTAAACATTCTCTGCAGTCAATCTTCCCATTAAAGCACCTATAAGTAGGGTTTTAAGTTTTTTATTAATCAAAATCAATGTCTTTATTCATAAATATGTCCTCGTTGGTGTCAAACGACCTCTGCCAATGATCTGACTTTTCTTTGTAAGCTTAGAATTTCTACTCTTTACTCACATTGAACGGGTAAGTCCAAGGAGGCTTCCATGTCGTTCCGCCGTATTAATAAACAATAATAGCAGAGAGGGACAAAAAGCACTAGCCTACCAACGCGTTCCCACAACGCGTTTTCATTCAGAACACGTGAACCAGCTGAAATGGACAAGGAAATCAATGATTACATAACGGCTACCGTGGTTGCAACACGCATTTGGAAAAGCGAGGCGCTAGAGAGCACTATTCCTTTGAATGCAAAATACAATTTCACCACTAGATGGGGGTAAATCCTACTTATTGCCCTTAAAAACAGAATCCCTCTCTTTTGCAAAGTTACATTTTCTTCAACACAATGATAAAACCACATTGCGCATGAATCCCCCTCACTGGATAAGATTACATAAAAACAGCCATTCTTCACTGCATCTGTCCTTCAGCCCAATCCACTAATAGTTAAAGGGATAGTTCATTTTAAAATGAAAATTCTGTCATCATTTACTTATCCTCATGTTGTTTCAAACCTGTATGAATTTCTTTTTTCTGATGAACACAAAAGAAGATATTTTGAAAAATAATGGTAAACACACAGCAGTAAGTGACCATAGACTTCCATAGTAGGAATAAAAAAATATGATGGAATTTAATGGGTAACGTCAACTGTGTGCTTACCATCATTTATCAAAATATTTTATTAATCATTTATCACAATACTTCCAAAATATTTTTTTCCTACTATGGAAGTCTACGGTCACTTACTGCTGTGTGTTTACCATCATTTCTAAATATATCTTATTTTGCGTTCATCAGAAAAAATAATTCATACAGGTTTAGAACAACATGAGGATGAGTAAATGATGACAGAATTTTCATTTTAAAGTGAACTATCCCTTTAAGAGCCAGCCAGCTTCTGTCAGCATCATGCTTTAGTCCAACATCTGTTGCCTAGCAACAGTCTCATCACACACATGCCACATCCATCTGATGAAACACTAGCCTCACAGACTGGCCATATTTGGTATAAAACATGGACATTTCTCCCGTATCTACACAAAACAACGTAAACATTTTCTTTTAGCTTGTAGCTTATAATGCCACATCAGTCAAAATCTAAGTCTATGGCTTGAGTTGGTTGCATGTTGCATTAATATATCTTTCTAGGAAATCAAAGGCTTATTTATATGATTTAATGGCGGATGACTCTACATTTGGACAAACGGTATAATCTCTCTACACATGCTATATTAAAATGTGGCCATTGGAATGAAATGCCAAGCTTTGAGATTTTGAGATTATGGATAATGTATTGGATTGCAGTGAAAGGCTTGGCCTATAAACAGAAGCACTAGTTTTCCATTACATCTACAATCATCCTTTATAATTCAAATGGCATATTTTCAATGTTTTATATATATAATAAATATTGAGTTAATAACTATATCAGCACAGTTCTTAAATGTATGCCTAAATTTGGTCATGAGGATGCAGTCATGCCAGGTTTGATGTCAATGAAGTCAATGCCAGTGTTTGTAGCGTGCCACAAATTGCATCACTCCAAATTTGAATACGCAAAGACTAAATTTGATTAATGTGATTTTCAAGCTCTGCAGTTCTTTACATTGACTTGACTGTAAGAATGTCACCTGTGAAAGTGCCTTTGACTGAATGAGTCTCCAGGCCCCAGCTGGGCCAGCTCCAGGGTCTTCACTGGGTTTTTAAAGGGGGTCTCTGAGTTAAGGGCACGGAAGGTGCTGAAGTTGTGAGTTCCTAACAGCAGCGCAGCAGCCTCTTTCATTGCACTGATATTTAGCGTCCTAAAGTTTACAGAGAAAAGGAGTATTTTATTCGCATAAGACATACAGGCTTCTCTCGTGATATTTCAATAGCTATTTTTAAATGCATCTTTTTTAAAATGTAGGACTAATGGTTATTCATTCAAGGTAATGAATGAAACTTAACGCTTTAATTGCATTATACCTGATAAAGTTGTATTACGTCTGCCTTAATTTTTTTAATCAGATGCTCTTTATGAAACTTAAAGGGACAGTTCATCCAATAATGAAAATTACCCCATGATTTACTCACCCTCAAGCCATCCTTGATGTATATAATAATTTTTTGCAGACGAACACAATCTGAGTTATATTAGAAAATGCCATGGCTGTTCCTAGCTTTATAATGGTAGTAAATGGTGCTTCTCATTTAAAGCTCCAAAAATCAATTTTTCTTACAAAATCACATTGATTGCCCTCACAAGGCCTTTATTAATCCAATGGTGCCGTGTGGATTACTTATGTAAAGGATGGGTTGACTTTTTTGGGCTTCAAATCAAAAGCACCATTTACTACCATTATAAAGCTTAGAACCGCCACGTCATTTTATAATATAACTCTGATTGTGTTTGTCTGAATGTTGCTTTTTTAAATATACAGCAATTTGGCAGACACATAAGTGTATTACAAGGTGTACATTTTTTATCAGTTTATATTAAACCCATGACCTTTTGCACTGCAAATTCAATGCTCTAACAATAAGATATAAAGGAGCAATGTATCTATATGTAAAGATACATTCATCAATCTTCAATTTTAAAGGAAGTAATCCAATGTATGTCTGTGGAATATCAGTTCTTATGAATGAGACTGTAAACCATCTGTAGTGGCCGTGTGTGGGTGTTGTTCTGCGTCACTGTAAGCCTGCAGCTTATCTTGTCCTATTTTATCCCAAAAATTAGTCGAAAAAATAGCATTCATGTTCATGCGTCAGCGTAAGCGCTACAACACTGTGGGATTCGAACAAATATCTGAGGCCTACATACAGCCATAACAATAAATTCTTCTTTCCTAAGAGTTTTTTTAGTTTCAATGTTGCCCTACATAACCAGAAATCATTTGCTTGCCCTTATAGTGTTTCTTGGTTGTTTATAATTCATGTGCAGCTTTTTCCATTACAGTATGTCTGTCTGTTTCTCTCGGTAAGGATTTAGCTTCTGTTATAAGTCAGCAGTGATGAGGTTTTACAAAGAAACAGACTGAGCGTGTGCAGAAGGGAAAAAAGCTCACGTGTCGTGTAGTGCCCAGCATAGATCAGCCTCAGTTACGGGCATTTCCGTGTGGTGCCTGAGACCCGAAGCGAATCGGTACACATATGTCCTTGACAGGGCACGAAAGCGTGCGTGGAAGTCACTCTGCACCCGATAAGCCCTGGTGATTCTGTTAAAAAGAAAGAAAAGCTCACAATTACTTATATTTGACATGCTAAACATCACATTAAATGAAATATTATGACTTTCATGTGAGAAAAGTCCCTCAGAATTAAAATACATTTTGGATCACAACAAACAAATCTGGCTTATGCTGGTGGGTGCCTATGGACCTGGTAACATGGAAATATATTCATTTGTTTTTCCAATACAACATATTCTAGTGGTGTTTATGAAGGTAAGCATCACTATTATTAACATTCTCAACACAAAGGGTTTGGGATCTGAACAAACCCCTAAATTAGGGCATCAAGTAATAACTATTTCTTTAGACGATCTTAACAAATGCAAACACAAATCATGTATTGCAATAATTATAGTAAGTAGTTGAATCACTTTAACAATGAGAGGCACAACATGGTAATTATACATGCACAGTCATTTAACTATTTGCAAAGCTCTGCATACTGAGCTTACTGTTGAAACAAGCTAAAAAAAGTTTCACCTGCTGTGGCAGTGCACAGGCTTCATCTGAATAAGTGCATGACAAAATTTGTATTGTTAAAGCATTTGCAGCTGGGCTACATACAAATAGTGCAAAAAAAAAAACAAAAAAAAAACATTAATATAATGGATTTTTTTGTGCCGATACCGATTTAAACAGACAACGTCTGACCGATTCTGATGGCGATACCGATATTAAACACTTGTATACAATACTATACAGTTGGTCTATTAGCTAGTTTATTTCTGCATCAAATAATTTTTACTGAACATGGATTGGATCTAATTAACATTCAACTGACCAACATAATAAGAGAGGCACAAATTAAGCTAAAACAAATATAATAAGACAGCATGATAACCTTCAAAGGTGGTTTTAGCTATTCAGCATTTATTTTATTAACAACATTAACTAATTTTTTTCCATATAATGGATTTCTTTATGCAGTTAATTAATAAGCAATCAGTATCGGCCTTTCTCATGCTATTGCCGATATGCCGATGGTTTCAAATTCATCAAAAATCGGCCGATAAATATCGGCGGCCGATACATCGGTGCATCACTAAATATAACCTTGTCTAATACCAAAGTCAACCAACATTTTCATTTTAAATCCTCATTTCAGTGGTCTCCAACATAGTTCCTGCAGGCCAAAGCACATTCTATTCATAGCTTTAATTTTGATGTTTATTAATAATATATTTTTCTAAATAATAGCTCGGCATCTTTTATATATGTTTGTATGCATGTACATTTAAAAAAAATTATAAAACATTAAATAAAATCAACAAGTAAACAAAAAAGTTTTAAGTAGACTTAAGATAGATATTTTATTCATTGTGGTAGCCCTTGCTCAGAAAAAGTTGGAGACCCCTGTCCTACATCATATGCTGGAAATACACTCTCAATTGAACGTTTGTCGGTCATTACTGGAAGTTTGTTAAATTTTAAATATTGACATTTTTCTTGCCCTCAGAAGGCCTTTATTAACCCCCTGAAGGTGGGTGGCTTACTTCTGAAAAGGATGGATGGGCTTTTTGGGCTTCAAATCAGAAACACCATTTACTACCATTATAAAGCTTGGAAGAGCCAGGCCTTTTTTTTAATATAACTCAGATTGTGTTCATCTGAAAAAAGATAATCATATACATAGAGGATGGCTTGAGGGTGAGTAATTCATGGGGTAATTTTAATTTTTTTGGGTGAATTATCTCACATAAGGCTTTTGAACTGCATGTATGTACACATTTATTTAACTTTGTAGAAAACACAGATATTTATAGTCTATCGCAATTCACCCTTAAATTACAGAGATATGAAATTGGGTCAATATTGTCCAGCCCTAATATCATCAGTAAAGTAATTAGGGATGGGCATGATTAATCGACGATCAATAATAGGTCGTTAAGAATTTAGTGGATGACGTTAATTTGTTATTGATTAATCGAATACTTTTTTATCTAATGCAGGTTGCGTTGCCTAGCGAAGCGTGTGTCTTGAAGCAATTAAATGAATTTCACTGTGTGGCAGCAATTCAACATTTTACCACCAGGGTGCAATATTTGACACCATACTTCATTATCTGTGACCTTCCGTTTTGATTTAAAAAATATAATCATGAAGAGGTCATGATTTTTTGGAACAAATGAAGTCTCTGTTTAAGAATGTGGCTCGCAGCTGCAGGTTCCGCTGCTTTAGAGCACCGCATATTCAAGCGCATATATCTTCCGTTTGTCTAACTAAATGTAGTTTAACTGTTTGCCACAAGTTGATCTTGTAATAAAGGTCTCATGGAGGAAAACACGCTGTATTTTTGTATTCAACATTTTTGAATTATAAAAGTTAAATAATTATTTTTTATGATAAAAATATGAATGATTAATCGATAGTCGATCGTTAATTCTCCCGACAATCGACTAAAAAAATTTAATCGAATGCCCATCCCTAAAAGTAATTTAATAGTAATGTAAATTATGGTCAATACTAGGGTAGCAAATTTATGGGAATTTTGGAAATTTTCCATATAAATTATATAGGAATATTAAGGAATATATGGGAATTGTGGAACATGGATTAATATGAGCAAGATGTCGAGGAAGCTCATGTTTGCATGTGATACAGGCCTGAATGTGATGAGAAATTGTTTCCTATGAGGCTGTTTACACTTGGCATTAACATGCGTTTTCGTCGATCGGATCACAAGTGGACGACGTTAATGCCAGGTGTAAACGGTGTTCAAAATGGTTTGAACGCGTCCACTTTCAACCACATCCAGAGGTAGTCGAAACCACTTTCGATCGGATCGCTTTGGAGTTGCGGAACGCATATGTGGTTGAATGTGTTCGAACAGCCACACGCGACCGCCTTCTCTCCGCCCATTTATCTAATCTAAGGTATTAAACACAAGTTTTACGTCTTTTTTTTACTTCTGGCGTGAACATACGGTGAACAACGCTATTTTTAGCCTTTTATTGATAAAACTAAAGCGGCTGATCTCCGTAGTTTCGTTTTGAAAGCGTGAAAGTTGCCCAATCCTATTTCATCAATTGCGCAGAAAATTCAAAGAAAGCTCCAACATATAAACGTACAAAACACTGTGCAGCATGTATACTTGCTAAACAAGCAGCGGACTCCGACATAATATTAGTTTGCATCCATATAAACTCATAATTACTCCCGCTCGCTTTCGAATGACAGCAGAGAGACTCGCCCATCGTCTTACGGACCGTCCCCTCACAGTATTCAGAACAGAAGCGGTCGAAAGTGGACAAAAGAGACAGATTTAAATACCAGGTGTAAACGTAATGTGTCTCTATCGTCCACTTGTGATCCGATCGATAAAAACACATCTTAATACCAAGTGTAAACAGCCCCTATAATTCCTAACTAAGGGATAGTTCGGCCAAAAATTATTTTAAACCCATGATTTACTCACCCCCAAGCTGTCCGAGATGCATATGTCCATCATTTTCAGACGAACACATTTTCAGTTATTTTAGAAAATGTCTTAGATGTTTCAGTTAATCAAATGTAAAGTTAAAGGGTCCACTCCTCCTTCACAAATAAAATCCAAACGGCTCCACGATGATAAACAAAGCCCTTCTGAGAAATCTGCGCCCTTTTGTTGTAGAAATATCCATATTTAAAACTTCATAAACAAAAATAACTAGCTTCCGGTAACGCCGCTATCTTGGTCGCGTCCGCATTCAAGATGAGAGCTTACGCAGTTTTTGGAGGGTTCTGTGCTGCTGCTCTGTGCCCCCGCCTTCCGGATTTGTCATACGTCATGAAGAAAAGTGCGTACACTACGCTGATACTCTCTCCTGAATACAGAGGAGTCTAAGATGGCGGCATTACCGGAAGCTAGTTATTTTCTTTTATAAAGTTTTAAATATGGATATTTACCCTCAGAAGGCCTTTGTTTATCATTGTGGAGCCGTTTGTATTTATTTTTTGAAGGATGGATGCACATTTTTTGAAGGAGTGGACCCCGTAACTTTACATTTGATTAACTGAAACATCTAAGACATTTTCTAAAATACCTGAAAATGTGTTCGTCTGAAAAATGATGGACACATGCATCTCGGACGGTAAATCATGGGTTTAATATAATTTTTAGCCGAACTATCCCTTTAAGTTTTGAATATGGAATATTTCCCAAAGCTTTGCAACACTATTCAATACCAATATGTTTACAGATGTACTGTGCATCCCTATAATGTCTGAATGTACTTGTATACAGTCACAGTGGTCAGCGTGTGTAAGAAAAGAGCAATGTGCCGCTAAAAGCACCCTATTACACTACGTCAGCATCTCTTCAGGGTTACTGGGTCGATTTCAAACAGTTTGAAGGCTACAATCCTGCTGTCCTCAACACTTTCAACACTAAATAAAGATGATAAAGTGCTCAGGGTTCTGCAGGAGCCCCTTAGCAGGTATTAATGATTTACCAGCGGCTGGTAATCGCTGCTAACAGGAACATCAAATACAACGCAAACAGACTTGACACGGCACTGTGTCCTCAGTATTGATCTAAATAAAGCTGGAAAATTAGGGGTTTCCATTATGTTATTTATGTTTGACAAATTCCTAAAATGTAGGGCTGTGAATAAGCAGGGACTTTGTGGTCATGTGCATTAATATCTGGGACATGATGCAATATTTTACTCATACTTTACATTACATTCATAGTCTAATGTTGAAGCATATTTTAGCTTTTCACAAATGTCTTCTGAACAGTGATCTTTCAATTGCCTAATGAAAATATGTGAATATTGATATAGCAATATAATATAAAGCAGAAATATTGCAACACTTTGGAATTTTAGACCTTTTTTAGACACCTACTGGACATTGCTCTATAATCTGACATCTTTGAGCGAATTATTGTGACAAGTCAAATGTAAAGTGAGAACAACACTCACTGAAACTTATAAACTGAGAATCCTTAGGTCTTCCTAAAGCAGCGGAGCATGATGAACATATTTGTGACACACTGCACACGCCGCATATATCTATGTTGAGTCCCAGTGACCCGAATCAGATCTGACACCTCAGGTTCCCTCTTCTAATCTCTTTCTCTCTCTTATGGGCACAACCTCTAAAATATTTATGCAGAGAGGAAGTCACACCTGCCAACTATTCAACCTCATACATAAGTACAAACTCTTAACAACTTGCCATAAATTAAGCTTATTTTATTTTAAACTCATTTTTCACAGTTTAATCTGCAGAAATCTATAATTTATTTATAGGTTGATTACTTTACTATGGCATCAAAACATTGTTCTGACCAATGCAGCAACGTTGGCTCAGCTTATGGTGTAGATTTAGGTGGGGACTATCTGTTTGGCTGACCAAAGGTAGACAGAGGTTAGTATTTCTTATTCTGTTTGGTACCACTAGTTCCAGATGTTGCACAATTGATCCTAGTTCTGTCATGCTACACTACAAAATGTCTGCAAATGTGTAGTTTTGATTTGCAACCAGTGCAAGCTTAAGATTATGTGTGATTATTGTGTAGCTAAACGTGTGCGTGTGCGTGTGCGTGTGCGTGTGCGTGTGTGTGTGTGTGTGTGTGTGTGTGTGTGTGTGTGTGTTCACGACTCACTGGGATGGGTTAAATGCAGAGATCCCATTTCGAGTATGGGTTACCGTACTTGACAGAACATGTCACACTTTAACTCTTACCTTATTGGTTCTGCTTTTAGGTGGAAATTAAGAGCCTCGATCAAGTTTTGCTCCAGCAAAGGTGGTTTTCCTCCTCTCCGCTGAATATCTACATGTGCAGAGTTACAGAGAGCGTGCACACCAGAGTCGGTTCTACTGGAGATCACCACCGATACTTCATGAACCGGCTTTAGTTTTCGCACTGCATTCTACAAAGACAAAACACACATTAGAAAAGTTTGAGAGAAATTATATATGGGTGCATCTCAAATGTGAGATGATAAAATATAGGACTGATTTCTTTCTGTAAACTAGGCCTTTGAGAAATGATATGGCTTTATTCTTTGCATTTTATATACAGTGCTTGCTTTTGTAGGTGTAGTGCTTGCAACAGATAAGTGCTATAATTGGGTCCCCTGTGCTTCAAAATAACCAAGTAACTTTTGTTTTTTTAGGTAAACCAGTAAAAAAATAGGTCATTGAAATGTGGCCCCCCTTGTGATGTCAGAATAATTATAATAATACCGCCCCTTAATCTGCACTTTCCAACCACAGCACTGCCATTTAGTCAAGATAGAGAAGGTGGAGAGAAATAACAGGACAATTGAGTTTTAATTTCAACAAACCACCATTATTGTGATTAGTGTTTTCATTTCATGGACATGTCAAACACACTTACTCTTTAAATTAGCCGAGTTACAGAAAGAAAACTGTGTATAAAACCACAATCATATAAACACACATCAAATACTTTTGGGATTGTCAGGCAGAGACTGACCTCTAAATGATTCTGCACGCCCTCTACTGCTTGGTGGGCTGGTGCTTTCATTACACCACTGTAAAAGAAAACATCATGTGTTGCAGTCTTTGCAGATATGTAAAATTCGATGACATAACTGTTTAACCAAAGAAATCGTGAATGTGGTTGTCATGGACACAGACCTGTATTTGGTCCCTGCGTATTGGAAAAATATTAAATAACGGGCGGTAGCTTGCTGCATATTTTCTATCATGTTCAGTTAATGTATTCTGCATAACTCCTTAGATAACGATATATTAGCCGTCTATGAACAGGAATAATGTCATAATATCCACGTAAGACGCAAATATTCCACCAGACACATGTGGGATCCCTCAAAAGAAAACACAGCGGCTGGGACTTTAATTTAGAAGCCCAAGCGATGCCTGTTGAAAAAAACAACACGTTTTATGAACTAACCGTACTTAAACCATACACAATTTCTAGTTTTTGATCAATTTAATTTACAACAACATCAATACGTATAACTAATTGGCTTGACATGACATAATTTAATATCTAACTGTGAAAAAGTGGAAAGGCGGTTTGAGAAGACGACATAATTCAAATATTCCGCTGCAGGCAGGAACCTGACGCAGGGTGGCGTAATAATGACTGACAGATGGAGAAGAGTTTGAAATTAAAAAAAATCATGTAAAGTACAAAAAAACTCCAGGTTTGTCTTCCTTTGAATTGGTACTTAAATTATGAATATGTTAATATTATTCAAAAGTTTTTCTGTAAAATATTAAAAATGTCATACACCAATATATCAAATGATTATTTGGCATAAAAGTGTTCCTTTATATTTATATATTGTATGTATTTTAGGTTGGGAATAGATAGAAGTTGGTTTAGTAGTTTGTGAGCCACAAATGTAAATCATCTGTTTTATCACTTTATGTTATAAACACTTTCTGCAGAACAAGTCTATAAAAGTGACAGGCGTTGGTGAATAAATTACAACAAACGCCGACAAAGAAGCACAATATTAACAAATCTGGTGGATGTGATTACCACAGTAAAAAAAATGTGGGTTGCTTTAGGCAGACGCTCCCTTAGGTACATACATGACGACGCTCCCTTAGCTCGCCTCGCACAGCCCAGCGCCGAAACTGATCCACACATTGATCTGTAACAGTGTGTCACGGTGTCACTGTTTTACCGGGGAACGAGTAAGACACTCACATTTAACATTTAGTTTCACTACAGCCACCGGCAATGACACGTTACATTTATAACTGAAAGGCGGAATAACTGCGAACATGACGGTGGATTTTGAGGAATGTATTAAGGATTCACCCCGATTCAGGTAAGAGCACAAATCTGTGTTTTACCCGTGTTTGCATGTGAATGTAAAACATCTCTATAAACAAGAACATCTGATTTTACATAGGCCTACACTTTATAGTACTGTTGACGACTCTTTCCTGATGTGGTTTCGTGTTTGTTTCTGTCGTTTCATGGTCAATTCAGGGTTAATTGTAAAAAATATGATTTAACGAGATTGCTGTTTATGTTTAGTATCGTTATTATGTTTTGTAACGCGTTTGAATTAAAAACAGTCAGACTTGTTTTACTCGATTTAATACATTTCTAAACATACCTACAAAACGAGGTACATCTGTCAAAACCGTGTGAGATGCCCAACTAAGCATTTTTGGACATCAGGGGTAATTTAACTTAGTGGTACCCAAAATGCTGCCTTGATATAATGTGTTAAGAAACATCCAATTGGTTTGTAAAAGACCAGTTGAATGAATGAAGGCTCTTGAAGGACACGGGACGGGTCCGTTGCTCCGAAGAAAATGGCACAGTTTTGTTGGTTTGTTGTGTAATGTATTGTATTAGTGTACTAGATGTTAGTATACTGCATTATTTACAGAAATGCACACGTGTATTTATTAAATCTAAATGCATGGGCATCACATCAAACATCATGCAGTGGTGCTGATGATGCTCTGGTGAAATCATGAAGGGGGGCGTTGCTGCGCTTTTAAATGTCAGCTATCCCACACCATGAACAACCACTGGCGATTTAAATGGACGCGTTTAATGAAGACTGTATTCATAAGAAACATATTCATTTGCTACTGTTGTATTAATGTTATTTAGTGATGTGAATTACATGGAATACAAGTATTATTATAAAATATAATATCATGCATTATTCATTATAACAAATCAGGCAGTATCATGGGATTGGTTAAAAATATTTATGCAGGAATTACGACATAGGCAATGTAAACTAATTGTGACAATGATTAAAATCAAACTATGATGCTCCTCAAAAAAAAAAAAAAAAATTAGATTGAGACTTTAGTCTGGGTTTCACAGACAGGGTCCAAATTTGATTTAAGCTTTTAGTGCAGTTGATGAAGTCTCGGTGTGATCGATGTGATGTGTCAGATTCACTGATTCATTCTTTCAATGTGAGTCACAGGTTTTCACATCCTTCATCTCACATGATCATTTGGGAAGACATTGAACTTGTTATGTGGCTTTATCTGTTTATTGTCTGTTTCCTGCTGTCTCAGATATTGAAACATGAACTTATATTTATATTTATGCATTTGGCAGTCGCTTTTATCTAAACTAGTGACTTACAGTGCATTACAAGCTATAATTTTTTATATGTAGTTCTAAACGGAGGTTCGAGAGGAGCCTAAACATTCAGGCCTGTCAATCATCATCATATAAGGCAGCCTTCAGGCCTCCGCGTCCAGCTGCATATTTTTTTTACTGTACTGTTAGCGATGCTCCAGGCTTTTTCCTTCTCAGTGTTTATGCCTTTGAGGTAGAAAGGACTTTGGAAAACCAGACAGTAAGGTCATAAGATGTGGACTCTGTATTCCCAATACTCCTGTATTCCCAATTTAATGTGAAGCTTATGTCTAACCCAATCTAGACATAATTGTAAGAATAGCCAGATGGAAATTTCTGTAGAAAATGACTGTGTGTCACTGTGACAACATAAAATATGTTGAGAATCCTACCATACTACTGTACTTCTTTTGCAGCATGTTGTATGCATACTTTGCCCAGTATGGAATGTGTAGAACATCATCTCCACTAATAATAATACAATGTGCTTGACTTGTCTTTGAGCAATTCCAGCGTTGTGGTTGTGACATTTGCAGTCAAAACTTTAAATATAAATTCTCAGAATGCATTTATTACCAATATATTGAACCATCTGTTTATATTTTCCTAAACCCCTAATGACAGAGTCCAGACATCAGAAAAATATCAGTCTATGCTCATGTTTTCTATTTTAGAGGAGGGAAACATGCATACGTTATGGATGTGCCAAAAAGGACACACGTTTTTGGGAGATAACATGCTTTGTAGGAGTTCTGTGAATTAAAAGTCACAATCCA
The DNA here is from genome assembly GCF_030506205.2 of Paramisgurnus dabryanus. Classification (NCBI taxonomy): domain Eukaryota; kingdom Metazoa; phylum Chordata; class Actinopteri; order Cypriniformes; family Cobitidae; genus Paramisgurnus; species Paramisgurnus dabryanus. Next base: position 24,911,086 of record NC_133350.1, on the reverse strand, counting down.
GAAGTTTTAATCCCCAACAAATGGACAAATTATGGCTCTTCAATGAACATTAAACATTTATTTAATAAAAATTTTTGTATGCACATTTATGAGGAAAAAACAACGTTCCAAAGTTTACTTTTACTTAATGCAGTTCTAAATGTAGGTTCGGGAGGAGCCTAAACATTCAGGCCTGTCAATCATCATCATCATGGGCGTATATAAGGCAGCCTTCAGGCCTTTCTGTCCAGCTGCTTTCTTTTCCGACATCCCTCCTCCTCCCCATCTCCTCCTTCACTCTCTCTTTCTTCCTCTTTGCAGTTCCGTTGCAGGGGGTTGAACTTGTGGCTCGAGCCCCAGCCTCAGGTTCGCTCTCTCTGAAGGTTCAGAGCTCAGGTACAGAGCTCCCTTCGAGGACAGCAAGCCAAGTTTGTTTACCATTAATCATTAAGACCTGAATGCGCAGGCGAACTAGTGAAACCATGGAAAAAACATTTAATAAAAAAATGCTTTAAAAACTTTGCATGGGTATTTAAACCACAAAATTTTGCAGACTGACCTAATTGTTTGTTTGTGCAAGCATCATATTATGAAGTCAAGGTACGTTAAGGCGATTAGGGCCCTTTAGCAGCCACTCTGGCCAGCATCTTATACAACCTGTGGTTGTGTTTTAATGTTTTTAAATTTTTGTCTTGTATGTCAGATTAGACTCACTTTAGTTTCTGCATTTGTACAAATAGTTTCATAAACATTTATGCTTTAAAAAATATTTTGGAGCATCTAACCCCACCCTTACCCTAAACCCAAGTTCTCAACCACATAAAAAACAACATGCAAGTAAAAGTACAGTGAAAGGTTCTTATTGCATAAATTTACCAATAATCAACAGGATAAACGTATTACAAACAATTCGCATTACAAACCTTGTCAAATGAAGCCATATGATTAATTTATATGAAGAAATCCTTTAATGCAAGCACAGTCAAATCTCATTTAAAGAGCATATATATTCAATTCACGATTTTACATTTACTTTGGTGTGTAAGTGTGTATCAGTCCATGTTAACGATATGCAAAAGATAAATACCCCAAAGTAAACGATGACACGAGTTATTGTAGGCAACAGTTTACTTCCTGGGATTTATGATGTAGTAAAGACCGACATTATCATAATTCCTCCCGCTTGGACTCAAAGCCTGTAAGTTTACTCCTGTCAGCATTGCATTGTGACCGAATCTTCCAAACATGGTAAGGAGCGTCACATTTCCGGCTGACGTCAGAGCTATTAAGGCCAATCACAACGTACGGATTAGCACAGAGCTTTTCAAATCTGTGTGTTTCAGGAAGAGAGGGAAATCTGGAGCTACAAAAATGTATGGTATGAGGAAAATAATGTTTTTTTTTTTTACCGTAAACCACGCGAACACATTCAAATACACAAAATAATGTTGTTTTTTAGCAATGAAATGAGTGCTCTTTAAACATAAACCAGAACATTAGAGCATGAAGCAATCGGTCACAAGAGACATGAGAGCCAATGCTAATTTACAATGAAAGGTGACATGGTCACTTCTTCTGGTGGCAGTTTTTGAAGTACACCGGATCTGATATTTACAGCGGATTGTCGTTACTTTTGCATCTTTTTTTCCAAATAAATTGATAGTTTGACCTCGGTACACATGGACTATTTCAAGTACTTAAAAAAAATAAAAATAAATGGGTATGTTATTTGCCATAAATGCCTGAATAGTGTAATGTGTAAATAAATACAATTAATCCTGGCCGTTTAAATTGAAAATCATATCCCAATTCATGTCATTATAGCAAAATTATACCTGCCTAATATATAATTTCATACCCTAATATATTAAGTTTCACCTGCTAATTTAGTAAACACATCTGTTGGTCGTATTTGGGCGATGGACAAACGACCAAAACAATCGTATGAGTTGGAGGACAGGTTGAAATATTGACATCCGAGTTATCAGTTTTGTTTAAAACTTGGGGTAAAAAACTTTACTTTTTCTAATAATGTTGACATTTGCATGGAATTGCCTCTTTCCATTTCCAGTGAAGCAAGTAATCAATGAAGTGATGTGAAACAATGTAGCATACTAAACTGTATACTGCTTAGTGTGCAGTATGCAATAAGTTTTTAGCCCATGTAATTCCTTGGTGCCCCTTTAAAGCCATAAGTTTAGTTTCAGCATTGTTTTTATAGTTCATTTCAATTTGTATCTGCTTAGTTTCTTCTTGTCTTTTTAAGAGAAAACAACTGGAACATCTACAGAAACAGTCAGGGCTCCTCAAGGAATATTCGGTTTCATTTAAAACATGAGCCACCGTAGCCAAAAAGTGAACAGAGCAAAATTGGCGGGCACAGTGTGTGTGAATACATTGATGGACGATCGGCAGCTGTTGTGTAACACAGGGAAACTGGGACGTTGTAGGAGGAAAGAAAATAATCTTCCCATTGAATCAAGCAGACTGTCATCTTCAGGAAAGGTGGAGGTGTATTAGACTTCCACATGCTTCAACTTGCAATAAACACCAGAATTAGTACATGTAAGAGTAAAGTATCTGGTGTGGCTGCGATTATTGTACGTACTGTGCCGTTGTGTCATAATATATAGGTGGGATGGTGTTTTCATTTTTTTCATATTCCTCGAAAGAAGTAACATGAAGTATATCTAGCATTCATAAAAATGTAGATACCAAGATACTCAAGTTTTAGTCTAAACATCACTGTGTTCTGTGTCATACACATACTGTCAGAATAAACTGGTCCCTAGCTGTCACTGGGGCAGTACCTTTTAAAAGATCCTAATATGTGCCATTTAGGTAAATATATGTATACATTTGGTACCAGAATATGTACCGTTGAGATACTATTATGCACTGTTTGGTAAAGGGTGCCGCCCAAGTGACAACTTTCACGAAAGCTTTGTTAGTAAATCTAAGCAAAACAGCACAGCTTTTTCACAAACTCAGAGGTAGTCACACGCACGCCTGTCACAATACACTTCATTCAGTCTTCGGCCAGCGACCTAATGTTTCACTGCAATGCAGTCGAACTGGTGTGACGCTTTGTGTACAAAGCCGTGAACTCCTCTCACACCTTCCATTCACAGAAACATGCATGTTTACATACACGGCACACAGATATCAGGGTTACACTACGTCGTGTGTGGTAGGTTTTCATTATACCATCACTTCCTCCGTGTGTTTATGCAAAGCTGTCAAACAACAAAATCAGGTTTTTTCTGAAGGAGTCAAAAAAAGATGGATCACGTAAACATTTCCATTCTGGGAAACGTAATTCATTGCGTCGTCGCACCCGAAAACACCGCGCTCACCGTTGTGCAGAACAATTACTAGGAATGCAGAACAAGAGATGTCCCTTTATAAATGCTTGGATTATCGCCCAATGCTGTTATTGTACGACATAAATGCTTTTATTATGCAACAGCTGTGTATTTTCTGTTTGGTCCTCATAGTTACAGGAAGCTACCACTTTTCTCTTGGCTTCCCACAGTGAAGGAAACAGTCAGATATTGGGTTATGACCCTGAAAGACAGCATGTGTTTCTAATGGATGGGCTTCCTTAATCGGCTGCCTGGAATGCATGAGAAGAATGTATAGTTTAGGGAACCTGAGAACATGATATGAGTGTTGCTACAATGTTGAAAACGTCCTTTAACGCAATCTGCTAGCCCCAAATTCAAATGCATTTCTATTATGCATAGATAGAATTAGAAGAGCTGCTGTGTTTAAATTAATATTAGTTAAAAGCCAATTAACTCTTTCCCCACCATTGACGAGTTAATTCATCAATTAAGATAAAACGATTCCCTGTCAATGACCAGTATTTCCGGCTTTATGCAATACCGCTGTTATCTCTTCCGCAACTTATAAAACCCGGAAGTATCGCCCTAGGGCAAACAGCTGTATGTCCTTCTAAGTTTTGAGGATCACTTTGAATCTGATCTCTATCAAAAGTCATTCACAAAAATGCAATTATCTCAGCTTTTTGCTCAAAATTTAGTGTTTTTGAAGAAACCTACTAATATTTGAGAGATGATAAAAAGATAAATGAAGGTAGGATGAAACAGGTTTTATGTTTGTTTGACAGCAGAGGATCTGTTTGAACATTTTCTGGAAGGCATTAAACTTTTGTGAAAATCGTGAAAAATGCTGGTGCTGGCTGGCAACTTTTTTTTTTAAACACTGGCAGGGAAAGAGTTAATCGATAACCTATTGGAGGTAATATATGTACAGCCGCGGAAAAAATACTTCAAGACCCCTTCAATTTTATTTATCATTTTTCTAAATTTACTATTTATAGGTATGTGTTTAAGTAAAATTATAATTTTTGTTTCATTCTGCCAACTACCGACAACATTTCTGTCAAGTTCCTCATAAAAACAATGTTTTTATTTGCATTAGCCAGCAGCCATATAACCCTGTAGCCCAAGACAGCTTGCTCACTGAAGCTAAGCAGGGCTGAGCCTGGTCAGTACTTGGATGGGAGACCACCTGGGAAAACCAGGTTGCTGCTGGTAGTGGTGTTAGTGAGACCAGCAGGGGGTGCTCACTGTGTGGTCTGGGTCCTAACACCCCACTATACTGTCAAAAAAAGCACGTCCTTCGGATGAGATGTAAAAACCGAGGTCCTGACTCTCTGTGTTCATTAACTCTTTCACCGCCAGCGGGTTTTTTTTAAGTTGCCAGCCAGCGCCAGCGTTTTTCATGATTTTCACCAAAGTTTAATGCCTTCCAGAAAATTTTCTTCTTTAAACATATAAACATACAATATACCAAATGAAAGAACAGACCCTCTGCTTTCAAACAAAAAGAACCTTTTCATCCTACCTTCAGTGGTTCTTTTGTAATCAGCTTTTGAATATGGGTAGGTTTCTGCAAAAACACCACATTTTGAGCAAAAAGCTGAGATAATTAAATTTTTGTGACTGACTTTTCATAGAGATCCCATTCAGAGCGATCTTTAAAACAGACACGGACATGCAGCCGCTTGCCATAGGGCAATACTTCCGGGTTTAAAAAGTTGCGGTGGATAATAGCGGTATTGCGGAAAGACGGAAAATCTCGTCATTGGCGGGGAAGCGTTTCTCTTAATTGACGAGATATCTCGTCAATGGCGGTGAAATAGTTAAAAATCCCAGGATGTCCTTCGAAAAGAGTAGGGGTGTGCCCCGGAGATTCCCGGTTCATATGTAAAGTGCTTTGAGAAAACTGAGAAAAGCGCTATATAAATGTAAGGAATTATTATTATTATTTATTTACTGAAAAAAATAAAATGGCAAAAAAAATTCAAAATAACAAAAATATGCAGTGTTTTTCATATCTTGAATACTGCGAACAAAACAAGTTTATATTCTTTTTAAAACGGCACAATGCTAATGTTTTTGCATGTATTTTAGCAACAATTCAAACTTGAATACTTGATGGAAAGCCCTGATTTTTAATCAAATCTTTAATGTGTCTTTGCATCCCCTCAGTCCTTTACATTGCTTTTGTGTGACCTTATGTCGTAATTACTTAAATAAAGAGTAAATGGCCATTCACATTATAACAATAACTATAAAAAGATTGTTTTAAAAATCGTTTTACATTAAAGAAAATAGTGGAGTTCGCACCACAACTATAAAGATAAATACACAATGAACGATATCGTTGGTACTGTATCATTTTCTGAGTGATTTTTTTTTTCTACTTGATAAACGATAAACCATTGACAGACAATCAAATCTATTTGAACTTCAAGTGAAATGACTCATTGCTGAGGTCCACAACATAAAATTACCTCAGGTATGCAGCGCTGATGAAGTTGCCGTGAAATTGACTACACAAAACACGTTTTTCCACACTGACTACGGCAAAAGGTAAGGTATTAGATTACACAAACTAGATTAGAGTACCGCGAAATGCAGTGTTGAAGACATCTGCTGGTTAACCCGCTGTGTAAATGCAACAAGAACAGCATATTCAGACATTCAGTGACATGTAAATAATTGCAAAAGTTTTTATTACAAGAAATATGCAATATTAGTTATGCCATGAAAGGCAAGTGATTTGCGCAAGTGCTGCGCGTGTGAGCAAATCAGCATAAATATATTGTTATCGTACGTGATGCGGACGCTAATATAGTTATCATTTAATGTTATTGTTATCGTTATAATGTGAATGACCTTTAAATAAAATTCTTTGCCTTAATTAGTTACTTAATAATCCATTACACCCAATGCTGCTCGAAAATCTATAGGCCTATATTTCAATGGGCATTTTATTAAATCTAAACTCTGAATCAATACACCTGCTTTGGTAATCATTCAACCTCATGACAACAGGCTGTAATTCATTCTCTTCAGCATCAGCGATTGTGAATAATGAATATATTCTCTGCTTTCAAATGTAAGGCAATTCATTTGCTGTGGATTCATCAGGACTGGGTGCCATGGCAACAGGCTTTTTGGATCAGAGGTAGATGGCTACCTCTCTCTGCATATGTTTTGTAGGAGTGGACAGTCTACCTAATAACATAAATACAAATGCATTTGACACATCCCAGTGATTTGCTAATGTTGATTCAATGTATTAAATCACATAACACTTTCATGAGGTCAAGACAGAATAGCTCACTGTTAACCTGATCTGATTCTCTAATGTTCGAAAAAGTGCTCAGTGGATTGAATTGTGATTACATTCCGGAGTGTAATATTTGAGCGTAATCTCTAAAGGAAGTAGGAATCATGTCAGAGGCCCAGTAATCCCCCAATAGGACAGGAATTAAAGCAGGTATGTTCAATTGTTTGGCTTGAATTAAAACCTGAATCTCATTTCTGTCTGCATATAAAAAGAGCTTAAGAGAGAATTAACAGGAAGTAAGTGATCACAACAGAAAGCAAACAAACAAACACTGTTGGAAATACTGTTGGACACATCCCAATTTATTCATAGTCTTACTATCCGAACATGCATGTGCATAGAAACGAAATGATTTCAAAGTTACCGCATATATTTTTGTTTTCATAAAGTGATTCCACTTAGATTTATTTGACAAGCCAAGATTCAGGTTTTCACAGTCTGTCAGGACCCAAATGTTTCCCATAAATTAAATCGAGGAAGAAGAAGACTCACAATAAGGCTTGTAGTGGAAATACAGCTGTTTTTCTTAGGAGAAATTGTCCCACCGTGGCTTCGAGAACATGCTGGGAATACCAGGACGTCCGCTTTCATGTGCAAACCATGGCACTGCCATTCAACTTCAAAGCAGCACAAGAAATTGAGTTAATCTGTTCTGCTGGTTGAAATATTTTGTGGTAGTTAGCAAAATGATTTTTTATCATGCGTTCAATGCTTAAATTGTAATGAAATAACGGTTTACGAACTAGAATTCATGTCTTATCTTAATAAGAAATGTGAAAGCTTGCATTTGTTAAGTAATTCAAGGCTGCATCCGAAACCGCATACTGTTCAGTAGGTACAGAATGAGATGAAGTACTGACTGTTAAAACAGTAGGTACTGTATAGTATGAATCCTGAATGCGATTTGGACGTACTATATCCGCCATGTAACATACGTCGTCATCATGTAATGCCATACCAGCGCGAAAACAACCCCATCGCTGCCTTTGCCTTTCTTCTTCGTTGCATAACTCCACTCCTGGGGCATCATGGGATAGTGAAGTGTCCATTGTATGCATGCTTCAAAATCTAACCAGAAGTAGTAGGTCATCCAGGTACTTTTTGCATACTGTTTTTGGAATACTACGTATTCGGACATCGCCTACTGCTTTTCGCCTACTATATAGTATGGAAGTAGGCGGTTATCGACGTAGCACAAGTGTCTCACACACCTCAGTATTAAACCCCTCTTTTAACTGGAAGGCAGGACTTCCATTGAACAGAGCGGCCATATTGGCCCTGTCCCAAATGACGCACTTCATGTGGACCTTCAGTCTCATGGCCTTAAATTGCACGTGCTCATTTAGTCTACAAGTCCGTAGGGTGTCATCTGTCATTTTTACGCTTCAAAGTGTGCTCATTAGTGCCCCCTTTGCACCCTTGATGCGGTCTTTAGCGAAGCCGCATTGCTTCAGGCATTCAGGAGAGAGTATTAGCGTAGTGTACGCACTTTTCTTAGTGACGTATGACAAATTCGTAGGGCGGGGGCACAGAGCAGCAGCAGAGTAGCCTCTGTAGGCTGCGTAAGCTCTCATCCTGAATGCGGACGCGACTAAGATGGCGGCGCTACCGGAAGCTAGTTATTTTAGTTAATAAAGTTTTAAATATGGATATTTCTACAACAACACCGCACGGATTACCCTCAGAAGACCTTTGTTTATCATCATGGAGCCGTTTGGATTTAATTTGTGAAGGATGGATGCACTTTTTTTGGACTTGAAGGTCGTGGACCCCGTAACTTCACATTTAATCAACTGAAAGATCTAAAACATTTTCTAAAATATCCAAAAATGTGTTTGTCTTAAAAACGATGGACATATGCAACTCGGACAGCTTGGGGGTGAGTAAATCATGGGTTTAATATAATTTTTGGCCGAACTATCCCTTTAACAAAGATGAATAAATTCTGAAAAACTATACTGCTCATTGTTAGTTTATGTTAGCTAATGCAATGACTAATGTTAACAAAAACAACCTCATTGTAAAGTGTTACCAGTAAGCTGTTTTTAAGTATTTTGAAAAGTACAAACTCTATGGTGTATGCTAGTTGTTTGGCCAAAAACAGAAAACATGGGCTTAACCAGTACTGTGAGGGTGGTGGGACCATCCGGCCAAGACCGTGGGAGTGTTCTGGAAACCTGTTTGGAAATACAGAAATTACACGCTCCATACATAATGTATCCTGCATGATTTAATACCTCTAGGGATCATTTCAAATTCACTTCACAGTCACGCCAATGGTCACTGACATACCAACGTTATGCAGAATAAATTAATGTTGGGCAATATGTTGCTTCATTCCAGTAGATTACTCATTTTTTGGGATGCTGTTGTGCTTTGTCTCGAAGAACAGATTTTGTAGATTAGTGCAACATGCAGGCAGATTAGTGTAAATTCTTCTGTCTGCAAATGGCATCAAAGATTAGATTGCGCTATCTTTCTAGACAAGAGTATGTCTGTTAGCAGCTGCTGGTGTTGGTGTTGGTGTTGTTAGGTGTGGGTTTGCTCTTTCTTAGTGAATCAGTTAGTTAAGTGTAGAAGCTAGATTGGCAGGGGGACATATCATGAAAATCTGATTTTTTTTCCATGTTTAAGTGCTAGTCACAGTGCTTCTATCAACCTAGAAATTGTGATAAAATTTGTGATGCCTTTAGTGCAGAGAGAGAGAGACACATTTTTGCTCACACCTACAAAGTGGCAATTTTAACATGTTATAATAAATGATCTATATGATATTTTGAGCTAAAACTTCACATACGTACTCTGGGGACACAAAATATTTATTTTACATCTTTAAAACGTCTTTTATTAGCCCTTTTTTATGTTGTCAATCACAGTATATTTTACCGCAGTGTTCGGGCTTCTAATCTAGGCTGAAGTTTCATAATCTAATTTTAAGATTAGGAGCATCAAAGATTGATTTTAGTCTACATTGATTTCAATCATTGACGTGACCTTACTCAGTCAATAAATATATCAATTACGTAAAATGATTTAAACAGTAAATCACAAAAAATGACTTTACTGTGGCTGGGTTTTCACAGACATGATCACATGTAGCACTCTGTCTATCTGTATAGGCCATCATTAAAGGCATTTTTTGCTCACATTGGTGGCTCTCCAGAGTTAGGAACACAGCAGTTGCATAGTTTACTGTTGTTCCCCATGGCACACAAAGATCAATGGAAAAAAACAACCGTTGTGTTGTGTTTTGAAGAATAACCAGAATGGTAAGATCATGAGATGATCTATTATGTGGATCCTTTATCAAGATGATGTCTACCCGTGTGAAGTAATCCCTTTTATCTTTTAAATCAAGACACAATGAAAGTATACATTGTTGAAGCCCAGGAAGGAGACTCCTTGTCCTGTCCACGGCACACTAAAGGCATCTCCTAAACACAGATTGTGTGAAACTAGTGACTCATAATACTGATATATGCTGAAAGAAGTGAGGTAATCTTTCTGAAGGGTTCATTGTAGTTACAATAACATTGAAGGTTTTGGAAAACAAACTGTTCTTACCTGCCTATAGTGATTTATAACATGAAATGTGTGGTGGTGGCCTCAATGAATTTAATGATAACATCTTTGGATATGTCGGAGTTTTAACTTTAGAAATGGTTGGCGAGTTTGAAAAAATATTAAGAGCAATGTTTTTTTCTTTGAAACAGAAAGAGTTCATTTTACAGTGTGGTGCTGACCAGGCCATGGATTTTATTGTAGCAGTAAAATCCAATTCAATTTGCCATCTTGGATGAGAAATTATGAAGGTTGTGCTGTAGGTCATCCCCTAAGGGTCAGGTCTTAATTTGATGGATTAGGTCACTGGGTCTTATTTTCACTCTGGAAAATGTACTACTGGCTTCACATGTATATTAATCCTTATGCTTTTACCACAAGTTATTTTCATACACTGCCTTTATTTAAATGTTTGAAAGATGTTGGCTTTTTGAGAAGGGTTCACTTTTACTGGACCATGCTTTAGCAGCATTGAAAATGTCAGGGAATTTGAATCTGATTTTATCTTCTTATGGTTTAGTGCATCAACTGCTATCTGTATTATTACCAGTTTTTGAAACGCAAAGGTCTAAACTTGTTTTTTTTTTTAGAAATGTGGACAGAATGGGCAGTTCTAATGGGTTATATGAAGAAATAAAAATACTTATTAGGACCTTTCTGAAGGATACTGCCCCAGTGACAGCTTGGGACCGTTTCTGTCTATTTTCTCTGACAGTGCAGATTTTATCCCGCACAAGAGCCAATTGTAGAGTGTGGCAGTCTCCAAACTGCTAATGACATCGCAGATTGTGTGTGACTGTGAATTAAAATAATGAATAATTTAATTTAGAGGCTTTTTAACCTTAGCTATTGCAGTCATCATTAGTGATGCACCGATGTATCGGCCGCCGATATTTATCGGCCGATTTTTGATGAATTTGAAACCATAGGCATATCGGCAATAGCACGAGAAAGGCCGATACCTATTGTTTATTAATTAACTGCATAAAGAAATCCATTATGTGTAAAAACATTTGTTAATGTTGTTAATTTGTGCCTCTCTTATTATGTTGGTCAGTTGAATGTTAATTAGATCCAATCCATGTTCAGTAAAAATAAGTTGATGCAGAAATAAACTAGCTAATAGACCAACTGTATAGTATTGTATGCAAGTGTTTAATATCGGCATCGGTATCGGCCAGAAGTTGTCTGTTTAAATCGGTATCGGCATCGGCCCAAAAATTCCGATCGGTGCATCCCTAGTCATCATCATTCCTACTGCTTGTATGGGTTAGGGTTTCGAAAAAATCCCAGACCCCAAACATGAAATTTTGCAGTGTTACAAGAATGATGTCACATGGAAAATAACCTCATAGCCACTTTAATGGCTACAAACTCAACCATACTTGTCATGTAGTTTTTGTGGCATTCTGTAACTGTGTTGAAGATGAAAGATGTGCTGCTTTAAATGGGACATTTCACAAGACTTTTTTGAGATGTCAAATAAATCTTTGGTGGAGTACGTATGTGAAGTTTTAGCCCAAAATATCATATAGATCATTTACACCACTTTGAAGGTGTGAGCAAAAATGTGCCGTTTTGGGTGTGTCCTTTTAAATGCAAATGAGCTGATCTCTGCACTAAATGGCAGTGCTGTGGTTGGATAGTGCAGATTAAGGGGCGGTATTATCCCCTTCTGACATCACAAGGGGAGCCAAATTTCAATGAGCTATTTTTTCACATGCTTGTGGAGAATGGTTTACCAAAACTAAGTTACTAGGTTGATCTTTTTCAGATTTTCTAGGTTGATACAAGCACTGGAGACCCAATTATAGCACTTAAACATGAAAAAGTCATATTTTCATGGTATGTCCTCTTTAAAGCAGACTTTAAATTTGAAATGCAGCATTATTTATCATAGGCCTAGTTGTTTTTGGCTGCAAATGAATTATTATTACAATAAAAATGTAATGCAATTGTATGCAGTCATATCTGACACAGCGCTAAGACTTCAGTGATAAACTAAAACATGATTCTCTGACCTTAGAGCTTTTTAATATATGAGTAGACATTTTTTTCTTGACATATTTGTTGATATTCTGAGTGCAATATTAAATTCCGGTTCAGCTTAATGCTCCATCATTACTTACAACGATTTATCTGTGGATTTGATGCTTTGGTGTCATGTGGTCATGGGGTTATAGGCAGGCCAGCATCTAAGTCAGACAGTGCTAAGCAATACTTTAGTCTGCTTTCTACATATTTGTTGTGTCGCTCGCTACACTACTTTTGTTTGCTTATGCAGCAGAAGATTTAAGAATTGGGGAATTAAAACTGATGGATCAGTGTTTTGTTTCAGAAACCACAGCTTTGCTTTTCGATGTCATAAGATAAGTACACTGTAGCAGAAGTTTTATGACTAAAAACTGACCCATAATGTTGTTCCCTTGTAATCTATATCTGTGTCTGCAAATAGTAGCAGCTATTATGTTTTTTTCACTACCTGCACGGGTTTGAGAGCTGTGTGTTTGATTAACATTATTGATCCAAACATTGCAGCTATTTGCTGCTAAAATTGTTGTTTTTGTTGTGAAATGTATGTGGTTTCCCACATATGGGTTTTATTTACTGTTGTTTGTAGGCATGAGCCGGTATATTTAAGCAAAAATACCACGGTATTGCGGTATTGCCATTGCCAGTTAAAATTATAATATGCTTTTAAAAAATATATAATTTTCGTAAAGGAAATTAAATGTAAACATAACTTAATGATTTAATTAATTTTGTATAAACACAGTTCATACCTTGGAGAAGGTATCACAGAACATTTTAGTGGTTTTGAAACCTTGACTGTTTAAAACCTTGGTATACCTTGAAACCGGTAACCGACCCATGCCTAGTTGCTGTTAGAGCTAGAAGTTACAAAACCCTCTAAGTGCATCTGACATGTTTTCATGCAAATGTGCATGCTCTTATGTTTAGGTTCAGTAAAGTCATTTTAAGGGTAATGAAAATGTTATTAGTCAGTAATTGAAATGCCTTATTTTTCACAAATGTCCCTTTAGTCATTTCAAAAGTATTCAGTGATTATTCACTTATTCCTGATAATTACCAATGAATGTGAAAGCTAAAAAAAATCATAATATGTCCACATTTAACTCCATTTAACTGGTTAAAAACTCTTGCAGGCCCACAATTGAAACCAATGTACACACGTCATCGTTCATCCAATTCTTCTTCTGTGCACTAAGAGGATTTTGCAGAAAAAACATTGTGGAGTTTCATGGATTCTCCCAACAATCCTGTATTCCTAAATGGCCTAAGGCCGGCCTCGGATAAAGCAGATTTGAAGTGAATGTATTCGAGGAACATACAGTATAATGCGTGCCAAGGGCATATCGGATAATTGATGAAGGTGACATTAAGCGCCCTTTGCATCTGAGCTCTTCACTGTAAAAAAGTTAAAACAACTTGGTTTTGCAAGTCAAATCAACTTCTTATTTTAAGTTTCGACCTGTGATAAGTTGACATAAACAATTTCAACTTGTTTTTATAAGTTATCTCTTAACAAAATCATTTTTATAACTTAGTGGTAGAATTGAGTTAGAAGTGAAAAAGATCATGGGTTCGAACCCAGGGAACACATATGATAAAAAAAAAATGTGTACTTTGTAATGCACTGTACGCAACTTTTGATGAAAGCATCAGCCAGATGCATAGATGTAAATGTAAGATTGTCTAAAAGGAAATTTTGAAAGGGACTATCTATTATTTCCTTCTAGTTTAAGAGCTTTGATTAGAGTTAGTTCAGATGTAATGATTGGTTTCATTTGTTTGACAGGATTGTTTTTCCTGGACCAAGATAAGTTGCCAAGAGTAAAATATGCCTTAGTCAGCAAAATCAAAACTTGCCAAACAACCACTGTTGCCAGATAGATTTGAGATGTTTTATGGAAGAAGAGTTTAAGTTTATACAAAAACTTTCTTACAGTTTTTTTACTGAACACAATTTATTTATACATACTAATTTATTGATGCACACTAATAAACAGCAATATTTTGGCTTACACATTATGTTTTTACTAAAATGCTGCCAATAAGATATTGTTATTCCACTCCTTCCATATTTCTTTGGCATTACTTTTGTAGGAAAAACAGGATAGCAGCACCCAGTCAGAAGTCATCCACTGAGTAACCGTACAGACAAATGACACATACTGCGTGAATGTAAAGTTCAGTATGAATGTGAAATGTAATTCTTTCACTGTCTCTGGATTCATCTGGTTTATATTGAAACGTCAGTGCGTGTACAGCATGTTATCCGTCACGCGTTCGACTCATTCTTTCTTTCTCTCTCAGTCAGTCTCTATGCGGTTTGGACTCTTGCCTCTTCATCTTCCGCTGTGCTCTTGTCTCCCCAAAACTGAAATTCATGGCTGACACATGGACATATCTGGAAATGGATCAAGCAGCTGTTATTAAGAGCACTAATGATAGTTCCCTAGACAGCTGACTTAGCGCTGACCAAACATACGGTACTTAAAGTCTGTAGCATCCACCCCTATAAAGATTTTATTTATGTTATAATTCCGCCATAAGCATTTCCCCAATGCACATCCCCTGTTGCTTTTGGGTTGATCTGTAATACTTTTGTCCTCCTGAGAGCTTTTGTCCTGTATAAGAGGTTGTGTATATTTGTAAATATCTTCTAAATTCAACCATAAATATCATTTCTACCCTCTCTCATTTCTAGCAGAGCAAAAGGTCATGGGTTTGAACCTAGTGAACAAACAGATTGTACTGTATGCATCAGTAATGGCCGTGTGAAACAGTTTCACTGTTACAATGTCATTAAACTGATTTCTGCGGTAAAACGCTGTTAACTGGTTGATGACTTACCCAGAACTTACGATTTTAAACACTGTATGAATCCCCGCTGTGGGTATTTTACAAGACCAAAAAGACGTAAAATTGTACAATCACATATTTTTCGCAGCATGTTTAAGAGCAGACCCTGGCGTACCCAACACTGGAAAATCAGGACAGCTGAAACATTGTCTTTTGTTAAATGGATGGTCTCGGCAGGAAGGAAGCACATGCTTAGTCTGCTCTGAATCCCCAGTTATCCAACCAGAAGTTATCCAAGCATCATTTGTTTTAAAGGGACACTCCACTTTTTTTGAAAATATGCTCATTTTCCAGCTCCCCTAGAGTTAAAGGACAAGTTCGGTATTTTAGACTTAAAGCCCTGTTTTCAGATTGTTTATGATGAAATAGAACGGTTTTGACTGAAATTTAGACATTTTCGGCTGCCCTGAGAATTTTCGCGTGTTTGTGTTTCAGCTCAGACCTCTACAATGGGTTTAATGGTGCACTGGAACAATCCTTCCTAAAATGCATTAAACTTTCGTTTACAAAGACGTGAAACTCACAGAGTGGTCAGGGGTGTTCACTGGTATGCTCACACAAAAATCGCTCCAAAAGACGCATTCCAACAGGTTTTATCGTAGTTTTTACCAACTCCATTGACATGTATTAGATGTGCTGTGAGGTACGGTATTACTCCGCGCCGGGAACTTTGTTTCTATTCTTGCAACTGGCAAAGGCGGATTAGCGCCACCACCTGGGCTGGAGTGTTTATTATTCAAGCTCTAAGCGGAAGAATATACGGGTGTGAGGCGTTTGGAAAAATAGGTCCACAAGTTAACAACGAATGCTAAAACAGCTGTTGGAAAGCATCTTTTGCAGCGATTTTTGTGTGAGCATATCAGTGAACACCCCTGACCACTCTGTGAGTTTCACGTCTTTGTAAACGAAAGTTTAATGCATTTTAGGAAGGATTGTTCCAGTGCACCATTAAACCCATTGTAGAGGTCTGAGCTGAAACACAAACACGCGAAAATTCTCAGGGCAGCCGAAAATGTCGAAATTTCAGTCAAAACCATTCTATTTCACCATAAACAATCTGAAAACAGGGCTTTAAGTCTAAAATACCGAACTTGTCCTTTAAACATTCGATTTTTACCGTTTTGGAATCCATTCAGCTGATCTCCGGGTCTGGCGCTAGCACTTTTAGCGTAGCTTAGCATAATCCATTGAATCTGATTAGACCATTAGCATCGCTCTCAAAAATAACTAAAGTTTCGATATTTTTCCTATTTAAAACTTGGGTCTTCTGTAGTTACATTGTGTACTAAGATGAAAAAATTTGAAGTTGCGATTTTCTAGGCCAATATGGCTAGGAACTACACTCTCATTCTCAATAATCAAGGACTTTGCGGCCGTACGATGGCTGCAGTAGGCGCAATGATATTACGCAGTGTCTGAAAATGCTGAATTTATATACTGCAGTTTGTATTTATTCGCAAAGATTTTTCTTTCAATTCCCTTTGGGTAATGAACATGCTTTGAGTGACCTCATCTGAAAACATCTCAAGTTTATTGGGACTGGAACACAACCAAGTGTGCTAAAGCTTTAGTGCTCATGCCATCAAACATGTTGTGACAGACTACATGCCCTGTAGGTCCAAATGACAATGACACACTGTGATCCTCTCTTTGCTGCATAACATAGCAAAGACATATATGAACATCACTGTCACATCAGGGTTATGTCCTTTAAAAACAACATACCACCCTCTGTGTTCATATAAACCTTCACAGAAAGACGTGCTTTATCATCGACTCATGCCTTGTATCTAGTCCTAGCCTGCAGCCTTGAGGCGTTTCCATAGAAACACTGCAAAATTGTTTTGAATCTAAAATGTTTATGCATAGATGACTAGAACTCTGAAATGAGATCTTATGACTCATGACAGACCAAAACACACACTCACGTTTTCATAATTGCGTAAGAATAGCTATGGACTGATATCTATGAGTTTTGATCTCCAACAATTCACTGCACAATATGCATCAGTCCTTGCATCTTTTTGCATGGTTAGAGGATGATAGGGTGTCGACTAACCTGTTCATGTAATCCGGCTACCTTTCTACCCAGAAAACATTTGCACCACAATACTGTACTGTTTGCTTGGATGGACGACATCATTTGGGTGGCCTACTACATACATCACATTTTGTTGGCTGGCGGCCACCCTGCTTTCAAGATATCGGCTGCAGCTCATAAAAACTAATATTGGTTTAATCTAGATGTACTTCACTACTTTTTCTCTCTAGGTGTCTCTGACATTGCTTAAGATTGTTTCCTCACCTCTCCCTGTGATTGTTGAAGCAACGTGTCGAGGCTTATCCGTCTGCTCCAGGTCTCCGTGCCAAACACAACACCCGCTAAGAGAATTAGCCTCTCGCTCCTGAGTTCTGGCACTGTCCAGCTAGAAAAGTTAAAGGCTGGTTGATTCTTCTCTCTGAGTTTCCTGTGGGTATTCTGTCTGTCCCTGGAGAGCCATCCAACACCGGGTCTACTGCCAGTCAGCTGGAACAAACGTTTGTTTTTGGGGGAATTATTCTTGTGGAAAGGAAGCTGTTATAAAGGTTCTCCTTTTTTTTAGACAAGATGTCTTGCAAAGCTTAGATCAGTCAAAATTCGGAATTATATGTTTTTTTTCGGGGTAATGCACTCATCCCGGTGCAAGCCCCGACTTTCTGCTGCTCGGATGCGGCATGTGGATGGCTTACCTGTGTAAAGGATATCTGTTGTCTTTTTTAGATTATCCTGTTGAGTATTAAGCAATGGTGGTCCATGAGGAACTCATTCCTCATTTATTTCTAAAGTGATACTGAAAGCTGATTGGCTTGACTGTTGATGTTTGGTTATTTGTATGGAATAAGGCCAATTTAACTCTCCCATTAGCTTCTTTTGATCGTTTTTTGAACCATTGAGGCCACATTTACACAACGATTTTAACAAAAAAAGAATTTTTTTTATGTATTTTGGCTGTTTGTTTACATGAGAATGGTATTTTGGGATCCTAAAAACACGAACTTTTCTAAGTTTTTCAAAACGACATTGTTATCGTTTCTGTGTAAACGACCAAAACGGGAATTTGCTAAAATGGTGACACCATGCACATGCCTACTATGCATTCAGTCTACAGGCTTGCAAGAGTGCGTAACAACCATAACAACCAGTGATGGTAATAACAGCGTTATAAATCAATAGCATTACGGCATTGCATTTTTCAGTAACGAGTAATCAAACGAAGTACTGTTTCCCACGTTATATTGCCTTACTGACAATAAAATGCTATGTTACTATAATTCGATCGATTCTTTCACAGTCTTGTTTGCATTTATCCCTCTGTAGAACAATGCATATGTTTGCAGGCGTTTAGTGTTTCTTTACAAAGAAACATCGCCATCTACTGGCTTGGCATGCATAATACAGCGTTTTTAAGTTTTTGCTATTTCATGTGAACGAGGATTGTTTTGACAATGTTGTGGTCTGTACACAAAATAAAAAAAATGCAAAGGAAAACATTTTGGTTTTAGTACAATGGTTATCATGTAAACGTTCCATGAATATTAATTCTGAACGGTTGTTTACTAATGGGAGGAGCATTTGTGTACTTGTGTACTCTGACCTAAGTGATTTTGCTATGAAATGGTTCGTTGCGCCTTTTCAAACCACGTGTCTTTTGGTAATATAACCACTGTGGTGAATGACCATACGCTAGTGGATCGCTTTGAGCAGAGGGTGGGAGTTTTTTCCCTTTTCTTTCTCTGAGATATTTGAGGTTTGTGGAAAAAAGTCAAACCACAGTCATTCTGGCAAAGGTTTGAATCGTCTGGCTGGTGAACGTGCTGTATGGGTGGCCCTGAGAATGAAAACTCCTCATTTCGACGCCATGTCGATCTGTCGTGCATTCTGTAAAGTATCATAAATTGCACCGAAAGTACTTCTCTGACTTATGTTCAGGTGCAATTATTGGTTTGTGGTGCTCCACATCAGCAGAACTAAAGCAAGCAGTTGAAAATAGGATTGCACATTGAGTTTCATGTGGCTTGAAACTTTTACAAAAAATCGGGGGTCCATCAGATATAATTTGACACATTAATGTTTTCAGTGGCTAAACATGTCTGGTTTACAGTCCTATCTTACTTAGTCCCAGATGAATCAAGCCAGCAAAAGCAATAGCCATGTAAGGCAGTAGTTATTATGGTAGATGTCAACAGAGCAGATTGATGACACAACAGACTCCATTAGCAGTAGTGGGGATGATGAATTGAAACTTCAGCTCAGCTCTTTGGTTGGATGGCCACAGTAGACGGTTAAAGGAAAACACTACCGTTTTTCAATATTTTACTATGTTCTTACCTCAACTCAGACAAATGAATACATACCTATCTTTTTCAATGCGTGCACTTCATCTTTGCACCGCATGTTGTTAATGTGTTAGCATTTAGCCTAGCCCCATTCATTCCTTAGGATCCAAACAGGGATGAATTTAGAAGCCACAGAACACTTCCATGTTTTCCCTATTTAAAGCAACACTATGTAGTTTTTTTACCTTTAAATAATGTCTCTAAAATTATTTTAGTGATAGAACAACTTTTAACTGGACAAATTGTACTGTTGCTGCAACCTGAGCAGCCTCCTAGCTGCTACAAGCACACTCTGAAAGTGGCGGTGGAGGGTAGAGCACACAGCCCGCCCTTCCCCCTGCCTGCAGAAGAGTGTCTGATACCAGGCACTGTTGCGCTTTTCAACCACATGGGGGAGCTGTAAGTCATTTTTACATGGAAACTACATAGTGTTGCTTTAAAGACTGTTACATGAGTAGTTACACGAGTAAGTATGGTGGCACAAAATAAAATGTACCAATTTTTTAAGCAGATAAAAATGAGAACTATATTGTGCAGCGGAAGAGCACTTAGTTTGCTGCGCTTCAACCTCGGCGTGCAGTAACATCATCACTCCTGACTACTCCCCCTCTCACTAAAACTTTCACCAATATTACTGCACCCGAGGTTGAAGTTTTGTGCCACCATACTTACCTGTGTAACTACTTATGTAACAGTCTTTAAATAGGGAAAACATGGAAGTGTTTGGTGGCTTCGAAATTAATCTCTGTTTGGATCCTAAGGAATGAATGGGGCTAGGCTAAATGCTAACACATTCATTGCTAAAGAATGGATCATGAACTTAATGCAAATGTTGTAGCCTCACATTGTTTCCTATACTTGTCATAGCCTTTAGCTTACTTGTGGAAAAGGTGCCATTTGCTTTCCTGCAGTTCGTAGAGGAAAGCTTGGGGCCAAAGTAAATCCACCCTGGCTAACACTTTTAATACTTGTTTTTCCCTTGCACACAAATGAGCTCTTAGCACTTGGGTTGGTTTTTCTCTGAACTGTCCCTCAAGCAAACAGTCTGCTCCCCTGGGTAACTGATTGATCACTGCAAGGTTGTCATTCATTTCACATCTGGTGATTCTCCTGCTTGGATTTTCATCTCATTACAGGTGTTAAAGGTTCATATTTTTACATTAGTTCCCCTTACACCCAAGAATGCTTTGCTAAACAACCAAAAAATGGGAAGTAGCAGTCTAAACTGGTTTGCTGGTCTCCAAGCCTGGCCAGCAAACCATCTTTAAATTGGCCAAGCCAGTATTCAGCTGGTTTAGCTGGTGGGCCAGATGGCAAGTGCCCAAAACCCTTCTAAAACCTCAAGAGACCAACAAAAAACAGCAAACCTTTTATTCAGCTGAATTAGAACTAGAAAAAGAAAGATTTCTCCAAGTTTATTTCAAGACTTCGGGACTAGGGACAGATCACTCCATTAAACACTACGAGTACATGGCCTCACAAACAGATGCTCTCCAGCTGATGGGCAGCATCCAAGCCCTTCATCCACCACAGCTGAGAATCTTCTTCCTCTTCCTCCACACCATCTGAAAGCCATTATAGCGCCATTTACATGCAGCCCAGTGAAAGTTGACGTAGACGGTTGACGTACAACACTGTGATCCGGGAGGCTCTCACGCTGAATGTGGGTTCGGAGGGTGAGATGCTTGTCATTAGGTCTCACGCCGCTCTTTGAGTAAGAAGGCAACGTAATTTCAGGGCGATCAAATGAACTCTAGTGATGTGTTGAGGCTGATGCTGTTTGGTGTTGTACTGTACATGGCCACATGCAGATGCATGACTTTATGTGCATGGTGCAATCACTGCAATGTGTGTGTCCTTGTGGCAAGAGTTATATTATGATCATAGTCGGGTTTTTTGTATTTTGCAAAAACCATTAAAGGTGTAGGTGTTATTGCAAATTATATCATTTTAACGAAAGCCGTTATGTTTAATCAATTGTGATGCATGTTTCTACAAAGCATGACATGCTGTAGAGATGAACGTTTATGAGAGGAGGTGATATAATCTGCGGTTTACCATTCCCTATGTTGGTTGTGATCTCTTGGATCAAATAAATTTTTCTCATCTGTCATTTGGCAACTACTGTACTTTGCAAGGGATTTAAAGAGTTTAAACATTTGACTGTAGTTATTGCATTTAACAAAGTTATTGTGAACAATAGTAAGCCAGACTGTAAATCAATTCCAGTCATAAGTGGGATCTACTTATTTTAGAGATTATACTTTGGGTTAGTGCCATACCACCATGCTTTAAAATTCATAACTGGCACATATTACATGACTATATAATTTAAATATCATCAGTTATTGCAAATAACAAGGTCATTTTTCAAGGTCAGGTTTATTTCGGTTAGTGTAGGTTGCCATTTACAACCTGTTTACTTGATGTGATGCGTTGCATTTGTGAAACTAGGCATAAAAGAGAAAATGTACAATCTCAGAAAAAAAGGTACAAGTAGGTACAAAAGTTGTCACTGGGGCGGTACCTTTTCAAATAGTACACTTTTAAGGTGAATATTGGTACCTCAAAGATACACATTGGTACCTTACAAGTACATACATCACTGGTACATATCTGTACCCAAAAGTGTAGGATGAGAGTTGATGTAATCCATCAGGATCAATTTTATTTTCTTGCACCAATCATTCATTCATTCATTTATTCCAAATAAATTATGATTACTTGTTATAATTAATTACATTTTTCTTGGATAACACTGTAAAAAACATTTGTGAATAGACCGTTGGACACCAAATTCTCCATGTTGCCGAAGGCACAGCGCAGCAGACGCACTAACTCTTATCCTTTCTGCTGTCAAGCCCATTTGTCTTGCATTTCCAATCAGAAAGGATTCTCTGTTCTCTTTGTTTCATAGAAAAAGCATCTCACATTTGTTGCTTATAAAGTAAAGGCTGTAAATGGCGGACACATGTGGACAAAGATTGATATTCAGTGATCCGTTAGCTCCGGGCCCTAAAGACCCGACTTATTCAGCTGATGGAATTGGCCCCTGTGTTGGCCTATTGAGTTTGTTTGCTAACAGTCCAGGCTTTGTTAGGAGACACAGCTTAGGGAATGTGCTTTGCAGCACTGGGAGCCCGGGGACAGCATAACATTTTAGTAGACGTGCAGGTGTCTCTATAATTCCCCACATCTGACTACATCCTTCATATATGGATGTATAGCTTTAGTGCAGCTGCGTATGAAGGTCACATGACTGTTGACAGAGACTACAGTGGGCTTGTGTTTGGTTGAAGGGATCAAAACTCTCTCTTTTTAGTAGATTAGAAAGTAAAAAATATATATTTTTTATATTTGATGGTATGTCGAAGTTTTTAAAAAATATCACTTTATACACATACTGTATAGGTCCTAAAATGTTGATGCTCCAAAGCAGAGACAACCATAATAAATTATTGATAGTTGAGGTGCTAGGTTACTGAAACAACACACCTGCCTAGCTCGGTGGTAGGGACAGCAGTGGCAATTCACCTGTCACTCAAGAGGCCACGCCCTTAATTATAACTATAATTTAGATGGATGAGTTACAAAAAGATTAAGTTTAATGTCCCGTACACATTATTATCGACTTTTTTGCTGTGCGTTGCTACTCTAATTCAATAAGGCCCTTTGAGGCGTTTCTAAATCTGGTTGTCATAAACTGATGAATTTCGTCCACCACAGTAACTGACGAGAGACGGATGACGTGAACTCCACTGCTAAGCTCTCATTGGTAGTTGCTCACGAAAGTTGCTCATCATTTGCATAAAGTTAAACTTTTCTCAACTTTGTCACGCCGTTGGACACGCCCCATCCAGTTGCCGACAGTGACTGTCGCCCATGTCACCATAAGTTTCCAGCTCTCCATTAAAATTAATTGGAATGTGTTGCTTTGTTGCTGCGTGTTGCTTGTAATATCAATGGGGCATACCTCACTTCCGTGTTGTATTCACAATGGAAACTGGAAACATTCCCCTTGTGTGTACCAAATGTTCGGCAACTGAAATTAATTTGCCGAAAATAGTAAAATATAGAGATGCTCTGATCAGGATTTTTGCAGCCGTTACTGAGTACCGATTTGTTGTCCTTATAATCGGCCGATACCAATGCTCGTCTTTGAAGACTGTTAACTGTAAAAAAAATTCTAAAGTAAAACCACAGATATTGTATTTGTTATATTACTTGGAGTAATTAGGATTTATTTAGAGATGAATTAGGTTACTGTAGCTTTAAGACATGAGCGAGATCACTCTGTACATGTGCGCTGAGGACTAGCTGCCTGTGTGCGCGCACATGTCGGGTATATGCGGACAAGAGCAGCTGCGAGTAAAATGAAAATTGAAACTGTCAAAACTTTAAAACGCACGCAAATAATAAACCTCGGCTTGAAGGTGCAATGTCCGCAATTGATATGGGTTGTATACGCTGTTTGATGGGGATGAGAAGAAGCATCGTGCTGTTAGGGCCGGAGCAGGCCTCATTGAAAATACACATATTTCTGTTAAGGCAGAAAAAGACATTCAAATTTGCGCAGGAACACAACGTGTTGTAAAAATGCTCGCACTGCGTAAAAGTGATCTCCAATTGTGGCCGAATTCAGGAGCTCTATGATGACAGAAGTAAACAGTAAGATTGGTTAATGAGATATGCAAATTTTGCGAGTATCGATCGAGTCATTCAATGCGATGATCGACCGAGACCGATCTGCAGCCGATCGATCAGAGCGTCCCTAGTAAAAAAATATATTTTGTGTTCTAGGATTGTGCCGATGGACGATATCATTGTCCATCGTAATGGTTGACTGACATCACGATGTAGAGACACCATCGTGATGCCACGCCCCCACTCCGCTGCGAGTCGACAACACTTTGCGGGAATTGCTCTATAAATTAAATTGAAAATGTAACTAATGCATATGCTATTTTAAATACTGTAGTCTATGCCTTCCCCCGGATTTCCACCGACTGCGGAAAGGCTGCGGATCCGCTGCGGAACGGCGGCGGAGTCAATCGGTTTCCATTCAAGTCAATGTGTGTATTTCCACTGACTGCGCTCCGAATCCGTCACAGCTCCGGCCATCCGCAGCCCTCCGGCACAAATACGCAGAGCTTCTATTTTTGACGGATGCCGGACAGCTCCGCAGGGCGGAGCCATGACTTTATCGCGTGATCATACCTGAATTCACGAGAACTCGTGTTTTTTTAATAAAATTTTTGCAATACAAACATTACAAACACACACAAATAAAGTCATTAATAGAGAAACAACAGATAATAGACAGGAACAGAGCCAGGGGGAGTTTCAAATAAATACATTAAAGATAAAGCATATATAAATGTTTTAGCAGCCTTCTTATTTTTTGAATTTTGGATGGATTTGATGTACTGCTCTGTCTACGCGAGATCTCGTGTTGTGATCTGGGCTGGTTTGTAAAAACGTCATAATTCAACGGCATAATGGACATAAGAACTAGGTATCGCGCGATCATCACGTGAATTTGCAAGACCTCATGGGTCCTCGTCACTTCAGCACGCAGCCGCTCTGCAACAAAAACGAAACTGGTGGGTATTGGCGGACGGCAGAGTGCGGAGACGTAACGCAGCGGAGCTGATCTGCAGCCGCTCCGCAGTCGGTGGAAATTCGGGGTGAGACGTGACGTGTTAGTCTGTGAAAATATCCTGTCAGGCATTTGATCTTGACAATGCTAGAATCGTGTCTTTTTACATGTTGTACATTTAACTTAAAATATTAAATTTTGTCCAAGAAAACAGCCCATATTAATTATTTACTAGTAGCCTATTGTAGGGTCTCGGGATATCATGCTCATTGTTACATAGCTATGTGGCTTTACTATGTGGGATATAAACCCAGAATTCAGTGAACGCCAAGAACAAGAAAACGGGAACAACACTCCGACATGTTTGCTGTGTTTATATAGCGTATGCCCACTCTACACTGGTTGCCATTTGATTGCGTCATCAAAAACTTTATTGTTGAGGTAAATGTATTCTGTCTGTCTGCATATTTGTCAGAACACAGAAAATGTTTTTTTGCTATTTTCAGCCTACTGCGGCTTTCACACAGGACGCGGTTTGTGCTGCGCTATGAAACTAAGTCATTTCAATGGCTTGCGCCGCGCGAGGACGGTTTGTTGTTGCGTCGACCAAACGCGAGTGCAGCTCAAGTTAAAAATGTGTAACTTTTTTCACTGCGCTCTGTGACGATTACTGGGCATCCATCTTGGCTGCGCTGAACCCAGCGGCGAGCTTAGTGCACACTGCGTCTTTTGTAAAAGCTGCTAAATAGTTTCAGATGCCAAACATTTGATATAAAGGAAGCCATGATAACGTGATTTCTGTTTCTTTGTAGTGCAAAAAGGTTCTTTAGATTAAAAAAATGTAAATAAGAAATGGTTCTTTCCAAAACCTTTGACTGAATGGTTTAGGGGGGCCAAAAATAGAGGTAAAGAACCCTCTATTGCACCTTTATTTTTAAGAGTGTACATATGAGATGGCATCAGGGTGAGTATATTATAGTGATGCTACAAAATGAAAATTCTAGTCTGAAACCGACAATTCATTATGCACTTTGCGGAAAACTAAAACCAACATTTTGCACAGACATGTACCGCTCACATTTTGGTAAAAAAAAGTTTAATCTAGTTCTCGTAATAGTGTATCCGTGTCTTGTCCTTTATTTAGGGCAGCAAATAAAGTGTACAGTCTCTCTAATAAATTCTTAAAACCCATGAGTAACATCTTATCATTTTAACAGACTGTGAAATAGAAGTTTATAGCCAAGCAAGGAAATACCAGCAATAAAACTATAGGACGGGAGCTCAAATAGAGAAGACAAGCCTCTCTAGATTTTATAATGTGCTGTGCATTCAAGATATACATACAGTACATCATTGTATGTGTTTCATTCCATTGTTATTGCTCAGGGTTGGTCTAAAATGTCAGCCTTGGAGGTATGTGCGGGCACACATGCGCACACATGGACACTTGCATGTGACTAAGAATAACTTATGGATGGCTTGGAGGCAGCATAGCAGAGCTTAAGATGAAAGACACGTGAGATCCTCCTTTTGTCCATCCATTCACTCATGTAGACAGTAGGCCTAATACATCTAGTTTTGGGCTCTGATACAGGGTTAACAATGTCAATTCTTATCTGAACACACATACTTATGAACACGCACAGCTGGTAGTTTGTAGTCTACATATCCACTATCTTGAATCCCTTTCAGGTTGCCTCAGCTGTCAGCAGTATTTTAGGAGCCACTACCTGAGAAGCCCACCTACTGGGAAACTTAAAGGACCACCAGTTTCTCAGCACATCCTATGGGAGTGCTTGTCCTCAGCTGTTTTGTGCATCCTAAGGACCCTCCTAACAATAGCTCATGGGAATGTGACATCCCTCTTGCTTATCACAGCTGAGATTGTGTGCATTTATGAGCTTCTCTTGTAAGTCTGTTTACAAGGCATATGTAACAACACAACCTTAACCCTCATGAAGAAAATAAGAGATGTTCTCTAATCACACACTGTGATTGTTTTTCACTGGTTATTGCACAATCGTGTAGTTTCAATTTTCAAGATCAGCCCTAGAGATGTTCTCATCGAAGGTCCACACCTTCTGTGTTTTGGACTGCCTCAAACCTTCCTTCTCTATTGAGAGAAGCTGTCATCTATTAGACCCAAGCCAGGGTACATTTTTTTAACTAGAACATAAACATAAGATTTATATATCCAATGTCACGGTTGTCAGTCCATTACTGAACTGGTTCAGTTGGCTCTGCCAGCTGACATTTGCACCAAAACTGTATAGTCAGGACTTGCGCGCAAGACTTTTTCTTCCTCGTCCATTTTACAGCATACAGTTTTGAAGATGGACAATATATTTATATTTAAATATAATTAGGGCTGTCAATAGATTAATCGCGATTAATCGCATGCAAAATAAAAGTTTGTTTGTGCATAATAAATGTGTGATTATTTTGTATATATAAATACACACACACATGCATGTATGTATTTAAGAATATTAAGTATAAGTATTATTATTAAGTATTAAATATAAATAAAAGAATATACACATAAATATATTTTTCCACAAATGTATACATAAATGTGTGTATTTATATATACATAATAATTACACACACATATATTATGTAAACACAAACTTTTATTTTGCATGCAATTAATTATATATACACATAATTATTTCTTAAATATAAGAACATGTGTGTGTGTGTGTGTGTGTGTGTGTGTGTGTGTATTTATATATCCAAAACTATTATACAAAGTACACACACATATATGATGTAAACAAAAACTTTATTTCACAAACGATTAATCGTGATTAATCGTTTTGCAGCCCTATTTTGTTACCGATTGGTTGGTCCGTGCATGTCACAGGGAGGGAGCATTTTAAAACAACTCCGTACTTGTCTTGTTTATTTATATTTTTGATATACACTCACCAAAAGTGCTCCAAACTGAATGTCAGAATGGGAAAGAAAGGTGATATAAGCAATTTTGAGCTTGGTATGGTTGTTGGTGCCAGACGGGCCGGTCTGAGTATTTTACAGTCTGCTCAGTTACTGGGATTTTCACGCACAACCATTTCTAGGGTTTACAAAGAATGGTGTGAAAAGGGAAAAACATCCAGTATGCGGCAGTCCTGTGGGCGAAAATGCTTTGTTGATGCTAGAGGTCAGAGGAGAATGGGCCGACTGATTCAAGCTGATAAAAAAGCAACTTTGACTGAAATAACCACTCGTTACAACCGAGGTATGCAGCAAAGCATTTGTGAAGTCACAACACGCACAACCTTGAGGCGGATGGGCTACAACAGCAGAAGACCCCACCTGGTACCACTCTTCTCCACTACAAATAGGAAAAAGAGGCTACGATTTGCACAAGCTAACCAAAATTGGACAGTTGAAGACTGGAAAAATGTTGCCTGGTCTGATGAGTCTCGATTTCTGTTGAGACATTCAGATGGTAGAGTCAGAATTTGGCGTAAACAGAATGAGAACTGTGCAGGCTGGTGGTGGTGTAATGGTGTGGGGGATGTTTTCTTGGCACACTTTAGGCCCCTTGCCAGTTGAACATCATTTAAATGCCACGGCCTACCTGAGCATTGTTTCTGACCATGTCCCTCCCTTTATGACCACCATGTACCCATCCTCTGATGACTACTTCTAGTAAGGTAATGCACCATGTCACAAAGCTCAAATAATTTCAAATTGGTTTCTTGAACTTGACAATGAGTTCACTTTACTAAAATGGCCTCCACAGTCACCAGGGGTCTCATTTATAAAGCGAGCCAGTTCTCATGCAAAGGTTGTGATTTATAAAAAAACAAATTTAATGGAAGAATGGGCATGCATGGTGGGATCTGAGGATAATTCATATACGCACACTTGCAGATGATCTGTGATTTTGAGAGGGAACATTGCTTCGTTTTATAAGTCTTAATATTTTTTGGAATATGCCTTTTGGGGCTTTTGTGCGTACGTAGACTTTTAGTAAGGATCCTACGCATAGTTTTATAAATGAGACCCCAGATCTCAACCCAATAGAGCATCTTTGGGATGTGGTGGAACGGGAGCTTCGTGCCATGGATGTGCATCCCACAAATCTCCATCAACTGCAAGATGCTATCCTATCAATATGGGCCAACATTTCTAAAGAATGCTTTCAGCGCCTTGTTGAATCAATGCCACATAGAATTAAGGCAGTTCTGAAGGCGAAAGGGGGTCAAACACAGTATTAGTATGGTTTCAAAAAAATATTTATTCATGAACTAGTTATAGTTATCAAAATTAGTGTGTGTGTGTGTGTGTGGTCTTTGGAGTATTGATTGCTCATGACTTCAAAACAATATGTCTTATTAGTAGCCCCTCATAAGCAGAGTGGAAGACCCCTACTGCGACCTCTGTGGCTCAATTATAAAGGGTTGTCATGACAACTGACCTTTGTGTATTCTTTCATTTATTTAAAGTGTTTGGTCCTTGTGTGCGTTTTGGGCTAATGGTTGAGTGGTCCCAAGAGAGCAGGGGCGCATAAGGGCTGAAACTCTTTTGGAGAGATGGCATAAAGGATTTGAGGTTGACTGACCACTGAATTTAAGTATTGCTCAGTCTGAAAATATGTTTTAAAGCAAAAGGTTTGTAATCAGCTTATTTTTTGTTCAAGAAAATAAATAATCAGATTTCCAATAAGAGAGCGCAAATACTTTTCCTGGTCTTATTGTGGATTATTAACCAGAGCATGTGGGATTTTTGGTGAAAAAATAGAGGTTTGTATTTGTAATGTTATCATTTCCCTCAGGATAATTTTTCATCAATTTCTCATGGATAAAATTAACTCACACAATTCAGCATTGTATTAAAGCAGCTTTGCAGAGAATACAGAAAAAAACGAGTAAAGTCAAATAAAAAAGGAAGTGTATGAAAAATATGGTATTATTACAAATAACACATAAACTGGCAGTACCAACCATGAAAATAATGGGACCATTATATTTATGCTTTCAAACAATGCCATATATCAAATTTATGGGATGTTTATATTAGCAGTAAAATGAAGTGCAATTTCATTGTGCTATCAAGCAAATACGCATATTACATTTTTTCTTTAAGTGTACAAAAGAGATGCTTTCTGTAAAATAATTGTCTCTATCACTGTAGCGTTGTATTGGTAGTGCATAATTTTTTTTTTACGCATATGCTTTTTGCCTGGACTCCTCCGAGCCCTTCCTCAGTTAGCTAATGTGATAAATGTAAGTAACAGAGCCTGCTGTGTGGGTGGATATAAATGCACGTCAAGGGTGGAGGGCCTGGGGAGAGACTTGCATGAAAACCTCAGACGTCTCGGCATTGTTTTTTCTAATATGTACAAACTGCGGCAAGCTTTTAGCTGGAATCTAAACTGGATTAGGGAAAGCTTTTAGATGGTGTAAGATTAGATATAGGCTATGTCATCATGCATCTATGAACTGATGTGGTTTCGGTGTACATTAGTTTTTAAAATTCTAACCTATTTACAGAAATTCTCGCAATGCAGAGATGTTTTTATGATGTGGGTGTGTTTTTTCATCATGTAACGGAGTATGGTTTGCACTGCAGTTCAGTTAAAGTCACAATGAAATTGAAATTAAAAACTTGCATTTTTTTCAAATATTAATTTGCCCACATAATCTTTAATCAAAAATCCTAATCTCCTCCTGTCCTTGAAACAAAAGTTTGCAGCGATTAGTAAATAGCAACATGACCCAACTTTCAATGATCCAATCATTTCTCGATGGACGAATTCAAGCCCTACATTTTTTTTCTCATTTCAGAAGCCATTTAACTCGGATATACGTCGCCACTGGGAAAATAAGACAATCGCTACTTCCATTTCATTGTGACTTTGAATTCAAATACTTAAACCCAAACGGGGCAATTTACATGGTCAAGTCGAGTAACATACAATAAACGTAAAACATCATACATAATATAATGTAATAATTATAAAAAAGAAGATCAGTTGGAATCAACAATGACTGAAATCAGAGGGGACAGCAGCTTTATATAAGATATACTCAACAGAACTTAATTGTGCGTTCACACCAGACGCAGATAAAGAGAATAAATTGTGCTATTCATGCTTAGTTGGACGCTTGAACATTTTGAGTTAACTCTCTTCATTTGCATGTGAAATTCACGTCATTCGCGTGTACTGTAAAATGAATGTCATTCGCGCTTAAAATTTGCGTTATTAGAACGTAAAATTCATGTCATTCGCGCTTAAAATTCACATAATTCGCGTCTTAAATTCACGTTAGGGCTGTCAAATTTTAATTCGAATTTCGAATATTCGTCGAATGTAAAAAAAAATATGCATATTCGAACGTAAAACTTTGCATTCGAATTTTACCTGTGTCAGGAAGCTCACGCAACGTGATAATGCATAACTGACGCGGATTGTTATACAGAGCGTTAGCGGCTCAGCCAACTATGCGGAGCAAGCCAGCGTTATTCATTTGAAAAATAGCAAGAAAAGACAGTGGGGATTACGAGTCGGACAGAATACATATTAAAAGGGCTGTGTGATGCTTCTTTGGTTTTTGGAGCATCAACTGGAATTCAACCGCAAAGTGAAACTAACTGAGATGAATTATTGTCGTCTGTTTCTAAATGCAGTTTTAAAGTTTAAAATAACTGATCAACACGAAAGTGCCATATTTCAGCTGCTTGTTTAGCAACATTAAAACCATATGTGCATCTACAGAGTCCACACCGCATATGAGAGAGCTGCAATGTAACGCCGCGGTGTTTTTATTTTTATAACTGACTGGAAACTTGACTTTCACCTGGACATTTGATATGCAAGTTTTTCATCAACATTATCTGCGTGAAATATAAACATGATGATCATCTGCCAACTCGACTGTTTCAGCACGTCCTCTACCTGTATTAATTACGGAGAGTTTTACGCTTTATTAACGGCTTCACTCTGCGCGCAAGTTAAACATTTCTGTTCTGTACTTTATTACTCGCATATATTTCTACATATTTTCAACCAAGGAACACACAAAATAATATAATATAAGTTGTTGTGAATAGCGTTTAAGCTTGACAAAATTTAAATGACTAATGATCTTTCCCACTTATTTTGGCTTAAATAAAGATTCATTCGTTTTCATACTTTATTAGAAACACGTTAATTTACTTATATAAAATGCCCTATATTAGTATGCATTGTCTATGTATGGCATTCGTTTTGTACATTTACAGGTGCACAACTATATTGGTTAATTTTGATTTCATTAGTAGTGTTTATAACATTCGTTTTAACAAAAAATATGCTGTGCATGATTATATTATTGGGGCTTTGTGCTGCGCCCTCTTGTGGGCTTTTAGGAGTATTTTCTCCAAGATAAAGTAGGTCTTTATAATTCGAATATAATTCGAATTTTATTATTTTTCAAGGACGAATTTCGAATGTACTTGTTCAGCCATTTTGACACCCCTAATTCACGTCATTCACGCTTAAAATTTGCGGCATTCTGTAAAATGCACGTCATTTGCGGGTAAAATTCACATCATCCGCGCTTAAAATGCACGTCATTTGCGGGTAAAATTCACGTCATTCGCGCTTTAAATTTCCGTCATTCGTGCTTAAAATTCGCATCATTCGCGCTTAAAATTTGCATCATTTGCGTGTAAAATTCACGTCATTCGCGCTTAAAATTTGTGTCATTTGCGTGTAAAATTCACGTCATTCGAGCTTAAAATTCGCGTGTAAAATTCATGTCATTCGCGCTTTAAATTCATGTCATTCGCGCTTAAAATTCGCATCATTCTTGCGTAAAATTCATGTCATTCGCGCTTAAAATTCACATAATTCGCGTTTAAAATTCACGTCATTCACGCTTAAAATTTGCGGCATTCTGTAAAATGCACGTCATTTGCGGGTAAAATTCACATCATCCGCGCTTAAAATGCACGTCATTTGCGGGTAAAATTCACGTCATTCGCGCTTTAAATTTCCGTCATTCATGCTTAAAATTCGCATCATTCGCGCTTAAAATTTGCATCATTTGCGTGTAAAATTCACGTCATTCGCGCTTAAAATTTGTGTCATTTGCGTGTAAAATTCACGTCATTCAAGCTTAAAATTCGCGTGTAAAATTCATGTCATTCGCGCTTTAAATTCATGTCATTCGCGCTTAAAATTCGCATCATTCTTGCGTAAAATTCATGTCATTCGCGCTTAAAATTCACATAATTCGCGTTTAAAATTCACGTCATTCACGCTTAAAATTTGCGGCATTCTGTAAAATGCACGTCATTTGCGGGTAAAATTCACATCATCCGCGCTTAAAATGCACGTCATTTGCGGGTAAAATTCACGTCATTCGCGCTTTAAATTTCCGTCATTCATGCTTAAAATTCGCATCATTCGCGCTTAAAATTTGCATCATTTGCGTGTAAAATTCACGTCATTCGCGCTTAAAATTTGTGTCATTTGCGTGTAAAATTCACGTCTTTCGAGCTTAAAATTCATGTCATTCGCGCTTTAAATTCATGTCATTCGCGCTTAAAATTCGCATCATTCTTGCGTAAAATTCATGTAATTCGCTCTTAAAATTCACGTCATTCGCGTGTAAAATTCATGACATTCGCGCTAAAATTCATGTCATTCCGTCTTCCAAGCAAGATCCTTTTTATTCCTGTTTCTATAAAAGTACTAAGATGTGTCGTACAGCTCTGGGTGTACACATACAGCAACAATGATTTTGTTTTTGTGTTTTTTTGTATTTCTGCCTCGCTCACTATGCTGTAATCACATCATTACTAGAGCAATCCTGATTGGTTAACGCGGCACGAATATCCGCCCAAGTTCAGATTTTTTCAACTCGAGTTGAATTAAACATGTCAAACACCCGGATTTGTGCGAATAGTGTAATTTGCGCCATCGGATGTCTATCGTGTCTTTGCATTGACTGAACATGTAAAAATACAAGTCTTTTATTTGTTGGGTTTTATGCAAACATCACTCTTAATAGTTTTAGCCTTTTTATAAAGACCGGAAGTAGCCAGGAGCGCCAGGACCCAAGCCAGACTCGATCCAGGGTCCTTGAAGCCAGCAGCTGTTGTACAGTATATGTCAGGGTGAATTATTACATTTCTGCTCCACTGCTTTAGCCAAGCACTGCTTTTGTTGTTGCTCATACTGAAGTGTGGCGTGTTGTGTGACTTTTCTGTCAGACTTGCAAAAAATAAAACTGTAAAATTCCCATATAATTATTCAGCAACCTCATACAATTGTTCTGCATGCAACCCCTTGATGCCACCCAAAGATAAATAAGTAAATATCAGCTGTTAATAATTGTACCAAAACTCAATGGTAATAAATATTGGCTTTTTCCTTGCAGGGCGAACATTGATGAAGTCGAGACAGATGTTGTAGAAATCGAAGCCAAGCTTGATAAGGTACGTTCAGCATCCTCATGTAACCATATACTGCGTGTCACCTCCACATCATTTAACTGAGCTGTAGGTTTGAAGCGTTAGAAACACTATGAGTGCATTAGTGTATGGATGAAACAGCATTGTAAATGTGCGCTGAACTAAATCCAAGCTCATTTGCCATACAGGATTAAAGGAAAACGAGAGAGGAACCCATTTTGCATTGGATGTCAAGAACATTTGCATTACAGAGTTGCAGGCTTTGCTGCTTCACAGCGATTGCTCATTGAAATTTGATTTTAGACCTTTATTGGTCATTACTCATCGTTTCCTCATCCTATAACCAAATTTCTGAAATGCATGAGTGTTGTTGGTCTCTCTCGCTTTCTCTCTCTCTCATGCATGCATGTGTGCACCAATACACGTGCTACATGTGACTTGCTTTGCATTAGCTAATCATGTACATACTAATTTTACACTAATTTCATTACAAAGACGGAGAATTCAGCCTGGCATTCCTCAGCATAGATGGCATTTAATGATCACATCCTATAATCATATACAGCAGCATATTGACAGGGTGAAAGGCAGTAATATTTCTAGGGGCCTTTGGGGCTCACAGCAATTTAAGTAGTACACTCTAAAAAACAAACGGTGCTATATAGCACCAAAACAGTTGCTTTGGATCGTAACGATAGAAGAACCATTTTTAGTGCCATATAGCACCGGTGAAGAACCAGTGAAGCACCAGTGAAGCACCAGTGAAGCACCTGTGTAGAACGTCTCGGTTACGTATGTAACCCTCGTTCCCTGAAGGAGGGAACGGAGACGTCACGTCGTGACCGACGAATTGGGAACTCGCTTAGAGAGACCAATCTGCTTCGAATACTACTAAAACGCCAATGAACTTGGCATTGAGATATTTGCATAATGCTGGCGCCGCCCCGCCAGGTGCGTATATAAGCAGCAGGTGCAAATGAGGAAATTAGCTTCTTTTTCGCTGAGAAAGCCGGAAAGTGTGACCGGCCGTAACAGCAGGTGGCAGCACCTGTGGCGACGGGACGTGACGTCTCCGTTCCCTCCTTCAGGGAACGAGGGTTACATACGTAACCGAGACGTTCCCTTTCAGTCGGTCACTACGACGTCACGTCGTGACCGACGAATTGGGAATCCCTACCAAAACGCCACTAGGGGCTGACCTCTTCCAGTGTCTGCGTAAAGCCCTCCGGTTCCACTTAAGGATAAGGAGAATTAGGTTTTAAGGCAGAAGGCCGGGCACTAGATGTTCCTTTAACCCCACAGTAGTGCCAGCGACTGGGAAGCGCCCTATCTGAGCGGTATAGGGACGCTGCGGAAGCCACCGCCCCGTTAAGGGCTATTGGTGGGCGAAAGTCAACCGTAGTTGAGGTATAATGACAGCCGTGGCTGTGTAAGCAAAGCAGTGCTCTGCTAAGGGAAACGTGGGCTAGTAGGATTAACCCCACGGAAAAATACTCACAATGGAACCCGGTGGGACACAATGTGGAGCCCGAGCCAACACGTAGGTTCGCGAGGATGCAGCTAGTGAAGGCTGACAGCCAATGCTCCGCAACAAAGGCTGCCAAGGCAGCGGAGGAAGAACAATTCAAACCATTACGCATTTTTGTTCTGAAGGCCTTCCATACTGACACAATTTATGAATCATCAGTTGGAGGCTGCAAGCCGACCTGTGAGACTGTTCTCCGTGCTCCCCCTGGTGAGGAAAGAACACGAGAGGATACAGGCTCAATACGAACACTGTAAAATCTAATGAACGTATTAGGTGTCGCCCAACCAGCAGCTCTACAGATGTCTGTTAGCGAGGAACCACGAGCTAGAGCCCAAGATGAGGCAACGCTCCGTGTGGAGTGCGCTCTCAAATTAAAGGGGCAAGGAATACCCTGAAGATTATAAGCCAGGGCGATAGTATCAACTATCCAATGAGACATCCTCTGCTTAGTGACAGCTTTCCCTTTCTGCTGGCCACCATAACAAACAAAGAGCTGGTCTGAGGTCCTGAGGCTTTGCGTGCGATCCACGTAGAGGCGCAGTGCGCGTACGGGGCACAACAAAGCCATGGTTGGGTCTGCGTCCTCCGGGGGCAGCGCTTGCAAGCTCACCACCTGGTCTCTGAAAGGAGTGGTGGGAACTTTGGGCACGTAGCCTGGTCTGGGCCTCAATGTTACACTCGAGGCAGCAGGACCAAACTGAAGGCACGAGTCGTCAACAGAGAATGCATGTAAATCCCCTACTCTCTTCACTGAGGCCAATGCTAGCAGGGTCAGAGCTTTCATTGATAAAAGCTTCAGACTCGCAGACTGCAAAGGCTCGAACGGGGGGGCCTGAAGGGCTTTCAGCACCATGGACAGGTCCCAGGGAGGAATAGAAGGAGGGCGCGAGGGGTTTAGCCTGCGAGCGCCTCTTAGAAATCTAACAACCAAATCATGCTGGCCAACTGTTCTGCCGTTAATAAGTGAGTGATGAGCAGAAATAGCGGCGATATCAACTTTAATGGTGGAGGGTGACAGCCTACCGTCTAACCTATGTTGAAGATATAAAAGCACGGTGTTAATAGGGCATTCTCTGGGGTCCTCGCGTTGCGAAGAGCACCAGGTGACGAAAAGGTTCCATTTAAACGCGTAAGCCCGTCTCGTAGACGGAGCTCGTGCCGCGTTGATTGTGTTAGATACCGTTTGTGGTAAATCACCTAAACCTTGCGCGCGCTCAACGACCACACATGGAGATCCCACAGGTCGGGGCGCGGGTGCCATAATGTGCCCCCTCCTTGAGAAAGAAGGTCCTTCCTCAGGGGAATCCGCCAGGGAGGGGCTGTCGCGAGGAGCATTAGCTCTGGAAACCAATTCTTGCTCGTCCAATATGGGGCGATCAGTAAAAGGCTCTCCTCGTCCTGCCTGACCTTGCACAGTGTCTGTGCGATTAAGCTCACTGGGGGGAATGCGTATTTGCGCATCCCCCGAGGCCAGCTGTGTGCCAATGCGTCCACGCCGAGGCTGCCCTCGGTTAGTGAATAAAACAGGCGACAGTGGGTATCGTCCGGCGACGCAAACAGATCTATCTGCGCACGACCGAACTTCTTCCAAATTAGCTGGACCGTCTGGGGGTGGAGTCGCCATTCGCCGGGGCGCGCAGCTCGAGAAAGCGCGTCCGCTGCTGTATTGAGCGAGCCCGGAATGTGAATGGCACGAAGGGACCTCAGATGCTTCTGACTCCAAAGGAGGAGGTGACGAGCGAGATGCGACAGGTGACGGGAGCGCAAACCGCCTTGACGGTTGATATACGCAACGGTCGCAGTGTTGTCGGTGCGTACTAGTACATCCTTCCCTCGCAGCTCCGTAGCGAAGCGTACGAGTCCCAGATATACTGCCCACAACTCTCGGCAATTGATATGCCAGTGCAACTGGGGTGCTGTCCACACCCCTGAAGCTGTAAGCTCGTCGTACGTGGCACCCCAGCCCGTGTCGGACGCATCTGTGTGTACAACAGCATGCTGAGCGATCTGTCTCATGGACACACCGGACCTGAGAAACGCGGGGTCCGACCACGGGGGGAATGTTAGGCGACACGCAGGTGTAATGGTTACACGATGGATGCCGGCGCGCCACGCTCTCCTCGGGACTCGATCGTGAAGCCAACGCTGAAGCGGTCTCATATGGAGCAGTCCGAGCGGTGTCACGGCCGCTGCTGCAGCCATATGCCCCAGGAGCTTCTGAAATTGTTTCAGCGGGACCGCATTCTTCCCTCGGAATGAACCGAGGCAAGTCAGAATTGACTGGACGCGCTCTTCTGTCAAACGCGCCGATAAATCGATCGAGTCCAGTTCCATCCCGAGAAAAGAGATCCTCTGCGTGGGGCAGAGTTTGCTCTTTTCCCAGTTGACCCGAAGACCCAAACGGGCGAGATGCCGAAGCGTTAAATCTCTGTGCTCGCACAGCGTCCGTCGAGAATGCGCTATTATAAGCCAATCGTCGAGGTAAGCCAATATGCGAACGCCGCTCTCTCTGAGGGGTTTTAACGCCGCCTCGACTACTTTTGTGAACACACGGGGAGAGAGGGATAGCCCGAACGGTAAAACTTTGTACTGGTATGCCCGTCCCTCGAACGCAAACCGGAGAAACGGTCTGTGACGAGGGATTATGGACACATGAAAGTACGCGTCTTTCAGGTCTATTGCCGCAAACCAATCTTGGGGGCGAATTGAATTGAATATTTGCTTCGGTGTTATCATCCTGAAGGACCTCTTCTGCAGAGATTTGTTCAGAACGCGCAAATCCAAGATCGGTCGCAACCCACCGCCTTTTTTGGGTACTATAAAATACGGGCTGTAGAAGCCCGATCTCATCTCGGTTGGAGGGACCGGCTCGATCGCGTCCTTCGCCAACAGGACTTCGACCTCTGCACGCAGTACATGTGCATCGGACGCTTTCACCGTGGTGAAACGAATGCCCGAGAATTTGGGTGTGTGCCGGATGAATTGAATTTCGTAACCGAGGCGAACAGTGCGTAAAACCCAACGAGACGGGCTGGGAAGCTGAAGCCACGCCCCCAGGGACCGTACGAGGGGAATTAACGGCACTGTCGGGGTACCCGCGGTGGGGCGGCTGAGCGGGACAGGTGGTACTGCCGGTACGTCTGCTGGGACAGCATAAGTATCTACAGTATGTGTGTGTGTGACACTGACCTGAGCCCGCTGAGGGTGACGGTCGTCTGGTCTCCTCAGCGGAGAGCACAGACTCCGAGGAGGGTGCTGGTGGTCCCGTCTCCTCAGCGGAGAGCTGGAACTCCTCAGAACACCCGCTGGCGATAGAGGAGAGGGAGGAAGAGCATATGAATGCCCGCTCACATCTCTCTCGATCCTCTGAAGACCTGGAGAAGGAATAGGAATGCACTCTTTTTGTGGTTTTGTGGGTGCCGGCTGAGAAGCCGGCGGAACAGAAACAAAAGGAAACCAAAGATTCTCCACCCGGCCCTCTACCGGTGGAGGGAGCGATGCCATCACCGTCTCCCGTAGAGTGATCCCATCCCAATCCAGGTCGCCCGTCTCAGGGCCGCTTCGTCTTCCGTTTACCACGGGAAGCGGGTGGGGCGGGCGGGGCGGGCTGTCGACGGCTGTTCCCCCTCCGTGGCCTGGAAGATGTTCTAGTGGGGGGGGCGGAGGCAGCCGCCGCAGGGCGCCCTCGGCGAGGAGCAGACGGGCCTGCCGGCGCTGGAGGGCGAGATGCAGGTCGCTTGCGCCGGGGCATGATCTGTGCGATCGCCTCTGTCTGCTTCTGGGCGGCGGAGAACTGCTGGGCAAAAGACTCCACCGACTCACCGAAGAGGCCAGCCTGTGACACTGGAGCGTCCAAAAACTTGTTCTTGTCCGCTTCCGACATGTCAGCCAGACATAGCCATAAGTGGCGTTCCTGGACCACCATCGTGGACATGGCACGACCAATCGCCTGCGCTGTCACCTTCGTAGCGCGAAGAGCCAGGTCAGTGGCAGCCCGGAGCTCCGAAAGGACAGGCGAGTCGTGTCCTCCCTCGTGCAGATCCCTCAAGGCTTTGGCTTGGTGAACCTGCAGCAACGCCATTGCGTGCAGGGCTGAGGCCGCCTCTCCACATGCCTGGTGGGCAGCGCCCGTTAAACCGGAGGACTGTCTGCAGGCACGAGAGGGGAGGGTTGGGCGGTCCTTCCAAGAGGGAGCGTGGGCCGGACACAGTTGCATCGCGACCGCACGCTCCACGGGAGGGATCCCCGTGTAACCCTTAGCGGCTCCGCTGGTGAGGGAGGTGAGGGGGGAGGGCTGAAACGGCCGTAATCTCATGGAAAACGGCGACTTCCAGGTTCTAGTCAGCTCCTCGTGCACCTCGGGGAAGAAAGGCACCGGTGGAGAGGGTTGTGAAACCCGGGCAGCTCCAAAGAACCAATCATCCAGGCGGGACGGTTCGGGCTGAGGGGGGGAACCCACTCTAACCCTACGGTCTCCGCCGCTCGAGCGAGCACGGCCACCATCTCTGGATCGAACTCCGGCGTCCCAACCCGACCAGAGGGAGGAAGGGCGTCGGGGTCCACGTCAGGGGGAGGAGGCCCACCCTCGGATGCTGCGGCGTCGGTGGACCCGGAGGGCGGCACGATGGATTCTAGAGACATCGTAGAACACGACGCTGAAGTCTCCATCGGCACATCAACCGGCTGTGGATGAGGAGGCTGAGAGCCTGAGGACGAATCCCCCGCTCGGCTCAGCACAGTGATGCGCAGGTCGTCTTTTGAGAGCTTCACAGCCGCACCGTGGCGGCGTTCAGCACTCGCATGACGAGGGTTGCGTTTTTCCCGGAGGAAAGACAACCGTCTGCGCAAATCCACAAGGGACATGTTCTCGCAGTGAGAACACTTACCCCCAGCGAACGCTGCCTCTGCGTGCTCGATGCCCAAACACGAAAGACAACGCTCGTGACCGTCCTTCGGACCCATGTATTTGCCGCACCCAAGATCGCACGGACGAAAAGCCATCCTGAAAAGGACGCTGATGTCCGGATATACGAGAGAGTGGCTGCCTTTAACAAGGCACAAAGCTCTCTCGTATCACTCTTTTAGGGAAATTCACTCAGATGCTTAGTTGATGAGCGCACAGGAAGGCAACGCACACACAAAACTCAAAACAAAATAAAGATGTAGAGTCGTGGAATTAAGCGAAGCGTCCGCTGTGGTACTGCTAGTCCAACCAACTTCAGCAATCGAATCCCACCAGAGTAGAGTAGCTTCTCAGTAGCAGATACTGCCGGCTTTCGAAGCGATAAAAAGCTAATTTCCTCATTTGCACCTGCTGCTTATATACGCACCTGGCGGGGCGGCGCCAGCATTATGCAAATATCTCAATGCCAAGTTCATTGGCGTTTTAGTAGTATTCGAAGCAGATTGGTCTCTCTAAGCGAGTTCCCAATTCGTCGGTCACGACGTGACGTCGTAGTGACCGACTGAAAGGGAACCATATAGTGCTATGTAGAACCATATGTGGTGCTATATGGCCCCTATATGGTTCTACACTGGTGCTTCACTGGTGCTTCACTGGTGCTTCACTGGTTCTTCACTGGTTCTTCACCGGTGCTATATTGCACTAAAATGGTTCTTCTATCGTTACGATCCAAAGCAATTGTTTTGGTGCTATATAGCACCGTTTGTTTTTTTAGAGTGTATTGATGTAAAGGGCCCAGAGTAATGTACAACCAGTGGCCCAGAATTCATAGCTACAGCTTTGCATAATTGCTTTCTATGTGCTCTACTAGATTTTATGTAGATTTATTGAATGTGTTGTACTCAACAGTGCGGTATTATCCAAATATATGACCATATGTTAATACTTATTACTTTGTCTGTTTATTAAGTAAGTACTTTCATAACAGACCATGGTTATCTGTTGAGATTAAACTTCTGTATTCTGTTGTGTTGTCCTCTCTTCAATGCATTAGTTGGTAAAGCTATGCAGCGGCATG
This sequence comes from Paramisgurnus dabryanus, assembly GCF_030506205.2. Taxonomy (NCBI): domain Eukaryota; kingdom Metazoa; phylum Chordata; class Actinopteri; order Cypriniformes; family Cobitidae; genus Paramisgurnus; species Paramisgurnus dabryanus. The sequence continues at coordinate 24,869,094 of NC_133350.1, read as the reverse complement.
ATCGAAGCGGGCCGCGCTTATGCCCACGCTAACAAGCTTTTTGTCAACGGGATACGAGACCTGTCGCACCACTGCAAGAAAGAGGAGATGATCTCGGTAGGTTTCCCAGACAGGATCCAAAAATTCACATGTGTGACTACTACCAGTCTTAAGTCGCACGGGGGTATTTGTAGCAATAGTCAACAATACATTGTATGGGTCAAAATGATAATCTTTTATGGTAAAAATCATTAGGATATCAAAGGATAAGTCCATTTTCTTAAAAAAAACTTTCAGATAATTTACTCACCACCATCATCCAAAATGTTGATGTCTTTCTTTGTTCAGTCAAGAAAACATTATGTTTTTTTAGGAAAACATTCCTGGATATTTTTCATTTTAATGGACTTTAATGGACCCCAACACTTAACAGTTTTAATGCAGTTTACAGTTGCAGTTTTAAAGGACTCTTTTAAGTTCAGACAGCGTAATAAATATATGTCTTCATTAGTTGCTTATATGTAATGCCCTTACTGTAGACTTTGTGTTGCATCCAAAATTACCAAAACGTTCAAAAAATTTGACTTTATTTTTTGTACAAAACCAGAAATCAGATAGTATCTGGTTAGCTGTTCCTAGGTGGTCTCAAAGCCTGATCAAACTGTTTGTTGGCTTGTTTTGGAGCTGGTCAGGCTGGGAGACCAGCTTAAACCAGCTAAGACCTGCAAACCATCTTAAGTTTGTTTAATCAATCATGCATTTTAAAAATCTGCATTTAATTCATTTAATGGGTCATAGCCACACGAACAGCTCTTTATGTCTACTTTTATTTCAGGAATGTCTTGAGAAGTGTGGAGAGAGCCTTCAGGAAATAGTCAACTATCACATGGTAAGACCGATCTCCCCCAGCTGCCACTGCATGCTCGCATATCTCCAATAAAAAAAACACACGCTTCCCAGTCAAAGCTCTTAGGGATTCATCATATGCTGCCATAATCTGGCAGGGCCGTGGTTTTCTCATGGGTGTTTTTTAGTATGAAAGCATATTACGTGTGCTGTGGGGCGAAACTCGACCTTGAGAATGTGAATCCCTTTACATGGGGTGTTTCGCATCACATGTGGTTGATTTTTTCCACATGCCACCCAAAAGACATCTGCAGAGTCATGAAAGGCCTGGTCTCCATCAGGTCCATGCACATGTTAGCATTAGTTATACTTTGCTATTCAGCAAGAATATCAACAGGAAACGCTAGGTGTGCCGTGAACGGTTGAGGTCATGTTTCACACGATTCGACTTACCTCTCGCATGTGTGTGCTGACCCAGTAAGCTATGATTCTGAAAAGGTTTGCACATTGGTTTATGGTTTACCCAAAAACGCGTATGAGGTTCTTCTGCAGAACACAAAAGATATTTTGGCTGTTCAAAGATGCGTTTTGGTCGATCGGATCACAAGTGGATGAGACATTCCCATTCACACCTGGTCTCTTTTGTCCACTTTCGACCGCTTCTGTCCTGATTACTTCTAGGGGATGGTTTATGGGCGCGTCCTTAAAACACAAGCGAGAGAAATGACGGGTTTAAGTCCGCTGCTTTTTTTTGGTAAACATGCTGCACAACGTTTTGTACATGTATATTTCAAAAGCAGTTGAATGTAGCGTTGTCATACTTGGTACAGCATCTTTACATGTAACCATATTCTTGCCAGTGTAATGATATAATCCACATTTGACCAAAATTGAGTTTAAATGGACATACGTGCATATTTTAAAGTAACGGTGGTCCATACGCGTTCTTCCGATCATTAATTAGAATGGCCAAGTCGCGTTTCATATTGAGAGATGAATACGCTCAGTTTATTAAATAGCCTACGTCTTAGTTTATTAAATACGCTTAGTTTATTTAATATTAATTATACATGTATTAAATGTGTCTTGCAAACTATGAAGGGACAATGAATCAATACACTGACATGGTAATGCTACAGATACTTTGTTTGCACAGTCCTACCGTAATTTTGTCACTCCTAGACATTCGTCTGGCGTCGGGGGGAAACGTTTAACTCGATGAAGGAAAGTCATTGTCTCACAGGCTATGTTTATTCGGCTATCCAGTGCTGAGCTTCGATGAAACTTCACGAGACCAGCGAGATGCTTCAACAGGGCGGGAGATACGCGGCGTGATTGACAGCTTTGACACCAAATGGATATACGTGAAAATCAGATGACATGATTTCACAACTTTTCATTAGCCATTTAGATACTTGAAGCATACTGTATATGAAAATGAACCTGGACATGTAATCCGTCGAAAAATCTCAAAATCGGCAAAATGGACATACGTGGTTTTCATCGGACAGCGACGATATGTAAGAGCTTTCTCTGATATTTCAGAGCGATTGATGATAAAAGCTTGCACATCTTTCACACACTTGCAAAAGAACCAAAAATGAAAGAGCCGGAGAGCAGCCAACAATGTGGGTTCGAATTAGAAGTCAGGACCGGTCTAGGCGGTCTTTTGTGGTTGCTTGAACACTTTTGACCACATGAGCCACAAAAGCAATGCGTTTTCGACTACCTCTGATTGTGGTCGAAATTGGGCTAGCTCAAAGTGTTTAACACACCCTGTATTTAGAGTCGTCCCCTTGTAATCCAATCGACAAAAACACATCTTAATACCTGGTGTAAACCAACCCAGTCTCACCCCATGTCGTCAATATTTGACGACACTTGACCATTCGTCATATGTTGACGTGAAGGGTATACCTTTCGCGTCATTTTTTGACGAACTGGGGACTTCAATACTATTACGTCCGTTGCATTCTCTTTCCTATTTTCTTACCATTTTCGCGTCGGTTTAGGGTTAGATTTACATAATGACATCCCTACCCAAACCTAACTCTAACCCCAACGCCAGGTGACAACTGTTTCATTTCGCGTACCTAACTCTAACCCCAACGCCAGGTGACAACTGTTTAATTTTGCGTACACTGTTTAATTTTGCGTAATCTAACCCTAAACCGACCCGCAAATGGTAAGAAAATAGGAAAGAGAATGCAACGGACGTAATAGTATTGAAGTCCCCAGTTCGTCAAAAAATGACGCGAAAGGTATACCCTTCACGTCAACATATGACGAATGGTCAAGTGTCGTCAAATATTGACAACATGGGGTGAGACTGTGTTACGTAAACAGGGCCTTGGTAGCCAATCAATTATCACCCCCATTGACCTCCATTGTACTGTATGGACACAAAACCACTGCAATATTACTGATATCTTCTTTTATGTTCCAAAGAAGAGTCATAAAAGTTGTAAACGACCTGAGGTGAACTGTCTCTTTAAAATGAAACCTTTGGGCCCTGTGGACTTTTTGACTATTTACTCCCACTGTTTTAATAGTTAAAAATGTAAAAAAAAAAAACATAACAAGCGATGAATATACATGTTTATATATATGTGGTTTATTTCCAACTAAATACCGAAAATCTGTTAACTTTATTACAAATCAACCCCTGGAATTTGAATTCGCCAGTTAAAGTCTGAGTAAAGTCAACTCAGAGATTGTTTCTAATCACATTATAAATGTTAGAAATGTATTGCTGAAACTTGTTACAAAGACTGTGAACTAAGAATTACTGAATTGTGGAGTTACACCATAAAAAGTTTTCACACATTTTTGAGTTCAGGGTTATTTGGGCGAAGCTAAAACGGTGGCCACCGAGCAAGGCCCCACCCCTAACACAATTCAGGTTGTGGCAATATTTGAAAGACGAGAGAGATGATAGCTTGCCAGCGAGTGGCCGTAGTATTCGAATTTGACTTTTCGGGCTCTATCTTACACCCGGCGCAATGCGCGACGCAAGTGTCTTTTGCTAGTTTCCACCCTGCGCAATTATAATTTTCACGTTTAGCGCCACGTTGTTTAAATATCAAATGCTTTTTCGCCCCCTTTTGCGCCCATGGGCGTTCTGGTCTGAAAACGAGGTGTGTTCAGGGCATTGTTGGCGCGTTGCTATTTTGAGGCAACTAAAATAGACTACGCCATTGACCAACAAAAACCTGGTCTAAAGTCTAAAGTCAATGGCGCAATAGTGTTTTTTGTAATTTAAAGAGCGCATTAGTAATATGCGCCTAAACGGGACGACAACGCGGGTTTGCTTATCACATACATGAATGGCAGCAGCACAAAAACGCTTTTAAATATGAAAGATTAAAGAATTGAATGTAAAAGATTATTATTGAGTCTCTTGGACATAAATGAGGACCGATTATGAGAAGTTAGAAGGCACAAAGAGCTGCTTCACCTGCAGTCTGGTAAGTAAATAAATGCTTTGCTTTAAACAAATGCATCTATTTTTAAACGTTTTTAAATGCTATCTTACGGATTTATTGTACATGATGACACTGTACCTGTGGATATGGTAAGATGAGAAACATTTTAAATAATGCTTTGTAAAAAATCCCGGCCATATGGCGCTGTTCTAGTGCTGAAACGCTTCGGCTCTCTGCGCGTTTGTAAATCCTTTATCTTTTGTTTGTATTTTTAGAATACAAACCTTTTCTTGCATATTTGCTAATCATTTTATGCGATTACATTGATTATGTAAGATATCAATACATTTAGGACAGCAATTCAAAGCCTGATATTTGTACTTCTATGACTAAGAAAAAGAAAAAGGCTTTTAAAGGTTTTAATAATAAAAAATTCAATAAAAATGAAAACAACACTTTTTTAACATTATTCTTAAACTGGTGGCCTTCTTCCTTCGCTTAGTTCTTCAGTTTACAAGGTCCGTTATCTAAATAGGGATTACGCACAGCGACAGCGCAACTGGCTTTTAAAGGGGATGAGAGCTGAGTCTCTCATTGGTTTACTGCACGTTACGCCCAAAACACACCCATTACTCATTAGGAAAATATGTACAACCCTTTTCGACCCTGCGCTCGGCGCACAAACCATTTTTCCCGTTGTTAAAATAGCAAAAGTGGCATCGGACACGCCCATTTAGACCGTGCGCCGTGCGCTTTAGACGATGCGCTAAGATCGTTAAAATAGGGCCCTTCATGTTTGAGTGCTATAATTGGCTCACCACCCCAGTGCTTTTATCAACCTAGAATATGTGAAGAAGATCAACCCAGTAACTTAGTTTTGGATAACCATTCTCTGCAAGCATGTGAAAAATATGTCATTGAAATTAGGCTCCCCTTGTGATGTCAGAGGGGGATAATAACACCCCTTAATCTGCACTATCCAACCACGGCACAGCCTTTTACTGCATAGTTCATCTCATTTGCATTTTAAAGGACACACAAAACGGCACATTTTTGCTCACACCTACAAAGTGGCCATTTTAACATGCTATAATAAATGATCTATATAATATTTTGAGCTAAAACTTCACATATGTACTCTGGAGACACCCAAGATTTGTTTTACATCTTAAAAAAGTCTTGTGAAATGTCTCCTTTAAGAAGAATCCTGACAGTTTTTCCAAGATTTTGATTACTTATCTGTTTTGTAATCATTCAAATTTGGCTGGTTGGTTAATATCACATTTTTATGTGGTGTCACAAACCGAGAACACACAGACTTTAAAGAAACACCCATATTTTCATGTACTCTGCAACAGAGTACGTCATAACCCAGGGTTATAGTCACCTTCTGAATGCATGTAGACTTGGGTGTTGTCCTGTTCTAGAGGACTTGTAATTGAAAACAGAGAAAGTGAGAATGAAAGAGAGGCGAAACAAAGTGACAGTAAAGGAGTCAAGCCTTACATGCCTGTTATTTCCACAGCCACCTTCACTTTTAAAGACAGAGGAAATACCAGGGCTGTGGTATTGAAGACCTGTGGCTTTTTAATTGTCTGATTATAGATGACCGATCTCTTCCTGCTTGTAAGGGTAGCAGCGGTTTAACAGGATGCTTCTCTGTTTTAATGGTTAATTATAGTACGCTTACACAGTTTTTTGTAAGACAAATGTGTGGTAAACACGACATTCCTGACTTTTATTGAAAAGAAAAAACGGATCTGGGTCAAACCTTACAATATAACTTGTAAACATAATTTGGTGAAACATTTGGGGTGTGTATTAACAGTTGGCATTACATTGCATATTTTTGTTATGAAGCCACCAAAAAATATATTGTGAAAGAAAATCATAGTGAGTCACTGCATTTTTGCGACAGGTGGATTCTGTTGGGACTTGTCTTATTTGTTATGCCATGCTTGTATTGTTTTATTTGGCACAGGGGAGTTGGACTTATGGAGATCCTTTAGGTTAATAGCAGCCGGAGCAGGTGTCTCTCTGCCTCTGTGCAGAAAAAAACATCACTTTAATTCACTCCTCTTGTCCTCGTGATTTTTAGTGGGTCAAACCAGTTAACCTGCTCCGCTATAAATCTGTGGCCTGGGCGTTTTACTGTGAATGTAATCCCTGTACCTCATAAATCCAGGATGGCCATCGCTGCCAAGTCCCTTGCTGCTGTGAATCACTGCCTGTGTGTCATTGAGAATTGTAACAGTGCCTGCCAGGTGTTAAACTTGATGCAATTCCCAATTTATTCAGATTTTGCAAATCAGATCTGTGATTTAACTGTGCCAACATTAATTTGAAATGACAGAAAAAAATAGTATTTGAGCAACAATACCAGTTTTACACCGAGAACAGAGATTGAAGTTGTTAGGATTTAGGAAGAGAAGAATGGAAAACAGAAAACGTAAAAATGCAAGCTGGATATGAACTTCGTGTCGCCCACAAAGTTACCATAGCTCAATATAAGCATTTTAAACCACTAGGCCGTGGCTCCGATATACAGTATCATATAGTACCAGTTAGGGATGCACGAGAGAGAAATCTGGTGTGCGATAACTTTTACGATTATACGGCTGACACTATGCATTGCAATACGATAATGCTTTTTTTTGTAGAATCAGTTTAAAATATTAATATATGTTTGAAAACCAATAGTAATATAACATTACAAACACACGTTTCAACAATTGCGTGAAGTGGCCATGTTTTCCGTGCGGTTTTAAACACAAAGGGCTCTATCTTACACCCAGCACAATGCGCGACACAAGTGTCTTTTGCTAGTTTCCACCCTGTGCAATCATCATTTTCACGTTTATCGCCACGTTGTTTAAATAGCAAACGCATTTGCGCCCCCTTTTGCGCCCATGGGCGTTCTTGTTTGAAAACAAGGTGTGTTTAGGCGCATTGTTGGTGCGTTGCTATTTTGAGACAACTAAAATAGACTACGCCATTGACCAACAAAAACCTGCTCTAAAGTCTATGGCGCAATATGTTTTTTATTATTTAAAGAGTGCATTAGTAATATGCGCCTATAAACTGGACGACAACACGGGTTTGCTTATCACATACATGAATGCGCTGCAGCACAAAACCGCTTTTATATATGAAAGATTAAAGGATTGAATGTAAAAGGTTTGGACATAAATGAGGACTAATTATCAGATGTTAGAAGGTGTAAAGAGCTGCTTCACCTGTAGCCTGGTAAGTAAATAAATGCTTTGCTTTAAACAAAAAATACTCATGGCGCTGTCCAAGTGCTGAAAAGAGCGGAGAGCCGTTTGTAAGTTTTTTATCTCCTGTTTGTTACAAATAAAGTATTTTTAGAGTACAAACCTTTTCTTACATACTTGTCAATTATTTTTTGATGATATTGGATATCCATACATTTACAGCAATTAAAAGCCTGCTTTTTTACTTCCATGACTACAAAAAAAGGTTTTAAAGGTTTTAATAAAAAAATAACAATTTCAATACAAGTGAATTATTTAATCTTAATCTGGGGATCTTCTTCCTCCGCTTAGTTTTTCAGTTTACAAAGTCCGTCATCTAAAAAGGGATTAGACATAGCGCCAGCGCAACTGGCTTTTAAAAGGGATGAGAGCTGAGAATCTCATTGGTTTATTGCACGTTACGCCCAAAATACTCCCATTACTCATTAAAAAAATAGGACCAACCCTTTTCCACCATGCGCTCGGCGCACAAACCATTTTTCCCGTCGTTAAATTAGCAAAAGTGGATTCGGACACGCCCATTTAGACGTTGCACTGTGCGCTTTAGACAATGCGCTTAGATTGTTAAAATAGGGCCCAAAATGTGAGATGCCCCTCAGGCACATCTGCGATATTTCACTATTTGCAATATATTGAGTAACCCTGTTAAGGATTCCTTCAGGGTGAAGTAAAATTCCTTAGTGCACCTGTTTCTAGTGTGCCTGCAATCGTTAGTAAGATATAAATGTACAGTAATTGAATTAACAGTGTGCACGTTTTAAGATCAGGGTGTCCATCATTTACAGCTTATTGAGTCGTTGGGTTAGGAACAGGGAGTCATTAATTTAACAAACACGCCAACGTGAAACCATTCTAGTTCCCCTCAGAGTGTAATTACTGATCTGTTTGGCACATTTGTTCCCTGTTTGACAGGGAACAGAGGAACTAAAAGACCACAGAAAGAGAAATAATGAGAGAAGGTGATGCAGTTTCCACAGATAGATTGTAGAGGTGAGAAATATGCTTCAGGGTTGTTGTGAAACCTGCAGAGACTGGCTGGAGTGTACCACAGCAATTACAAAGTATTCAAAATAATCAGATTGAACTGTAGCATTAATTGATGTGATGGACTGATGTTGAGAACACAGACAATCCGATTTGCTTGTTCATTGAGACAGAGCTGTGCACTTACATAACATTGCAGTCTGATCACTCGTATATTATTTATCATCTTAGTAATGCGCTAAAAGCTTTACAACATTTGTCCAATCATAATGATTGGGGCAATTCAGAGATTAATTATGGTCCAGGATCACAATTGAGGAGCTCAGATGCAAAAGCCGCTAAACAGCACCTCTGTCAAAAATGAGATAATAATATACCGAACGCTCTTGGCACGCATTATACGTTCATCAAATACTTTCGCTCTAAATCCGCTTAATCCCGGCCTCAGTCCATTCAGAAATACTGATTTGTTGGCAAAATCCATTGTTGGTCCGACAAAAAAAGTTAATTTACAAGAACACATTTAGGGCCCTATTTTAACGATCTGAAACGCAAGTGCGAAGCGCAACGCGCAAGTGAGTTTGTGGGCGGATCTTGGGCGCTGTTGCTATTTTCCCGGCGTGAGAAATAACTCTTGCGCCGGGCGCAAATCAATAAGGGTTTGGTCTAAAATAGGTTCATTATTCATAGGTGTGGTTTGGGCGTAACGTCAAATAAACCAATCAGAACGCTATCCAACATTCCCTTTAAACGCAAGGGCGCAAGTTCCATGGCGGGTTGCTATTATTATGACGGGTTTACCAGGCGCACGCCAGGAGCGGTTCACAGCCATGAGACCGACGTCCTTGTACGGGGGAATCCCAAGCTTGCCAGCATAAATCGGGCACGCCGTGTAACGGGAGGTGGATCTGCCTCAGGACTTGACGCCAGCAGAGGACATCGCTGCGTCCACCCTCACCGCTGAAAGGGTTTGGGGGCTTTGAAATCGGACCCAAGAAACGCAAGCAAGGTCCAACCCCAAAGTACTCTTACAAATCAAGTTCATATACATTAAGGTTTCTTATGAAAACATTTTAATTATTATTTACATAAAATAAACGTAATACAGCCACACAACAAAGTTATGAAAATATTTTAATCGTTATTTGCATGAGAATAATTAAAAACTATCACCACAATGCTCACCACTATGATTCCCCTTATCTCGTGTATTAATATTTTTAAGTGTAACAATTTATGATTTGCAAAAATAACTGTTGCATCTGTGTAGATTAGATAAGCAAAGTGTATGCGCGTTGTGCACGCTATACATTATGGTCAAGCATGCGCCCTTAAAATAGCATAATGAACAACGCGCCACTGACTTTAAACTTTTTTTTTCTGGTCAGTGGCGCAATTGTTTTTTGAAACTGCAAAATAGCATCAGGGATGGTTTGTGCCGGAACACGCCTCTTTTTTTGCGCTGAACCACCCAGGGAGCGCAAGTTCATTCCCCAGTTTGCCGACGTGCTTCTGTGACGGGAAAAACCCGCTGTGCGCCGGGGCAAAATACAAATGATACATGCGTCACGGACAAAGTCAATTGCGCTGGGTGCAAGATAGAGCCCTTAGTGTCATTGTTTAATAAACTCGGATTTACAAGTCATTGTAACAGACTATTATTTATCTTGACTAGAGATGAGTTGTTATATATGTAAAATAAGTCAACTTTATTTTATAAGTTGTAGCAACTCATCTCTTGTCAAGATAAATAATAGGAAGTTGAAATACAGTGGCGGCCGGTCACTTCTCTTCCAAGGGGCGCAAATTAAAAATATGCGCATGACATTAATTTAAAGGAGACATATCATGAAAATCTGACTTTTTCATGTTTAAGTGCTATAAATGGGTCTCCAGTGCTTGTATCGACGTAGAAAGCATGAAAAAGATCAACCCAGTAACTCAGTTTTGGTAAACCATTCTCTGCAAGCATGTGAAAAATAGGTCATTGAAATTTGGCTCCCCTTGTGATGTCAGAAAGGGATAATACCACCTCTTAATCTGCACTATCTAACCACAGCACTACCATTTAGTGCAGAGATCAGCTCATTTGCATTTTAAAGGACACACCCAAAAACGGCACATTTTTGCTCACACCTACAAAGTGACAATTTTAACATGCTATAATAAATTATCTAGATAATATTTTGAGCTAAAACTTCACATACGTACACCAAAGACTTATTTTAAAGTTTAAAAAGTCTTGTGAAATGTCCCCTTTAACCCTAAACTCTGATTATGCATGAGATTAAGAGAGTATCTGGCAAACGTGAGGGTCTCATGTCATTTTGACATGACACGTGATGCACATAGGTTATCATGATGCACCGAACACATATTTTGACATGACAAGCCATACACATTAGGATCTAAAGGAAGTTACCGGCCGCACTGTTAAAATGAATGTAAATCTGAGTCGATTAAACAAAAAATTAAGGGCAGCAAAGCTTTTTTTACAGTGTTGTATTTCAAAAATCTTGAACTTGCTTTCGTTGCATTACATAACATGCCAATATCCTGAAAAAAGCTAATATTCTTTATCGCTTCAAGATTTTAATTTCTCTTTCACCACAACAAGGGGCCGCGTCTGGAAAGCAGTTGACTTGATTTTCACTTGAAAGCAACACGCATCACTTTGACCGCTCTTTTCATGCAAGACGTTTTTCGAATTAAACTCATTCGAGTATACAGTTCGTCAATGGCCCAGCCGTTTGGCAGCGGGGCTCTGTAAAGTGGTCTCGCATGTGCGTCCTTTTAACACAGGAAGTCCAAAGCTGAGCAGGCAGTTCGGAGTCGCGTGCAGCTTGCAGCCAAGAGCTGTTCATGCCTGCAGATTTGTATCACTTCAAAAGATGGTCACCGTCTTGGATGTGTTGTTTTTAAAGACTAAACATTTCATGAGAAATTTGAACTGATTTAAAGGAAGCCCTATGTAGACTATTACGTATTGTAATTATTTGACTGTTTAACAGAACAAGCAAACCCATCTTCATTCTCTCGTCATCCTGTCCAATCTCTTTTCTCTTTGTTTCACCGCTGAAGATCTGTTTGGCCTGTACGCTTGTGATGCCTCACTGCCTCATGAGCTCTTTGTAGCGCCTGGCGCTACATGAAAGGTCCGTGCTTTCTGAAGAGAGCTAGCACACATGTACGGCCGGGCTGCAGGCCACAATTAAACCTTCTCACGCGCTCTCACTCACCCAAACAAAACAAGCTTATTCAAATCGTTTCCTTTTTTCTCTCTCCGTCCACAGCTGCTCATGTTCTCATGACTCTTCTTGCTAAAGTTTTTTTCTTCCTAGAACCCGAGGTGACACCATAGCTGTGTCCGAAATGTAATGTATGTAGAAATGCACCGATTTGGCCGATTCTGATTTCCGATTTTTCTGTAGGTGTGACCTGTTGATACCGGTGACAGCATATAGGCTAAATTCAAAGCCACTTTGCTTTAATAAAAAACTTTATTTTCATAATAAAAGAAATGATTAAACATTGCACTTTCACCTAGACTTCATTAAATCAAATGATCTTATTTAATTTTAACAGATCTCAAAATGAAGTGTCTCAGACTCGGTCAGGCTCACTAACATTATGTTAGATAACCAAATATCAGTTGAAGAGCTGTGCTGTGGTTAGAATATAGACTGTAAAAAATGTGGACGTATTGTCAGCAAAGCTTTGAACCGGGGTGAATAAAGCACTGAAAACAACATAAGTTTCACTTTATGTGGAGCGACTGTTTATGCGGCATCTTCTTCCCGAAGCGCCGTTTGTAATTCTTCCTCCGTCTGTGTGTGTGCGAGTGTTTAAGTAGACTCAAAAGTGCATACACGGAGAGACGCGTTTCAGAAAGCAAGCACCCAATCTTTTGGTTCTTGACAGGACACATACAAACAAAATTATCTCGAAAAACCACGGTATTCTTTTTCTAAAACAATTTGTTTAAGTTGTTTGCCAATAAACGACATGGCAGAAATTGTCCTTGTCTTAATTCATGTATAATGTTGAAACAAATTATACATTATGCCGCTTACAAAATGTAGCCTTTAAAAAAAATAAAAATAAAGTGTCTCAGACTCGGTCAGGCTCACTAACATTAGATGTCCAAATATCAGTTGAAGAGCTGTGGTTAGAATATAGACTGTAAAAAATGTGGACGTATTGTCAGCAAAACTTTGAACCGGGGTGAATAAAGCACTGAAAACAACATAAGTTTCACTAAATGTGGAGCGACAGTTTATGCTGCATCTTCTTCCCGAAGCGCCGTTTGTAATTCGTCCTTTGTCTGTGTGTGTGCGCGTGTTTAAGTAGACTCAAAAGTGCATACACGGAGAGACACGTTTCAGAAAGCAAGCAAACAATCTTTTGGTTCTTTACAGGACACATACAAACAAAATTATCTCAAAAAACCACGGTATTCTTTTTCTGATAAAACAATTTGTTTAAGTTGTTTGCCAATAAACGACATGGCAGAAATTGTCCTTGTCTTAATTCATGTATAATGTTGAAACAAATTATACATTATGCCGCTTAGCCTTTTTTAATGTTTGATGACAAGATAGAGACTAAAGGAAAATTATGTAGACTAATAATTTAAGTTTAATGTCCTAATGATCAGACTACTTATTTGTTTGTCCCACAGCTGACATGGAATGTTATTAATCGGTTCGGGAACGTCAATTTTAGGGTTGAACCAAAAACCAGAAATGTTAAAATACTGTTTCTGTTCGGAACGAACCAACTGGGAAAAAAATCTGGTTCAAAGCCCTGGTTGTCTGTGACGTCACCCATAGGTTTGTGAAAATCTTTTTTGAAGCCAATAGTTGGCGGGTCCTGCCGTTGGTATCTTAGCATTGCGTCAATGCAAAGGCGGCTTTACCGGTCTTGCCGATCATGCATAAAATCAGCCAATTCTGGTCTTAGGCCAGTTGATCGTTGCGATGTCTACATTTTATCAGTACTCATCTCTAGTACTAGTAGTAACTAGTAGAGCATTGTGTTAGCAGCACATTCTGATCAAATGTATACTGAACTTGTAATGCACTGTAAGTGACTTAGGATTAAAGTGGCTGCCAAATGCATAAATGTAGAAATTATTAAAGGCTTTGTTCAAATCCCTGATCCTAAGTTTGAGCGATACTGAAATGGATGCTTGTCTTAGCAAACGCAGTTATTATAGTAATGAGGATATTTGGGGTGGGTGGATAAAAAAATGCTAATTCTAGTCTAGACTAACGGACGTGAAATGTAAAGCTTGTGACTTAACAGGAATGCTGATGTCTAGGCTTGTCTGTCTGCTCCTTTCCTTTTTCTAACATGACAGATTTACTGTACTTTAAGATATATTGCTCAAATGTTTCATGCAACATACGCCATCACAACCCTGAAGCATTGATGATAACATAATGCTCCTCCTCTTGTCCTCCTGCTGACTTCATGTGTGATCCACTGTGACGCTAACATCCCTTCATTTTTACTGTATAACCTTGCATGAGGTTTTCTTGTAAAACCCCCAGGGTGTCATTCACCGAGCATGTGCAGATTGCAATCTACTCTATGTATGACTGTACTGTACTGTACGTACTTGTCATGACCCAGAGTCTTGTCGTCTGACTCCCAGCATCCTTCTGTCCGATGCACACATGAACAGTTTGACCTTTAACCTGTAGCCGGACACTGTGACCATTCCTCACCATTTTTGAATGTGAGATGGGTGTTGCAGACTTTTGGGTTTACAGACCTGCGGCTGCCCTGCCATCTGCTGGATATATAAGAGAAATGTAACCTATTCCTAAATAATGTATGTTTTTAATATGTTTTGGTCACGTATTTCTGCGATAACAACCAGCTGCCTATACATTATTCCGTACATAGCATTCAACACCAATCTATTTATGTGTCTTTAACAGATCTTGTTTGACCAGGCCCAAAGGTCCGTAAAGCAACAGTTGCACAATTTCGTAAAGGAGTAAGTCATTTCCACTTCTCTTTCTATTACATTCTTCTCCTCCTCTCAACAATTTGCCCATCTTACCTTGAAATGACACTCTGCGCAGGGATGTTCGAAAATTCAAAGAGACCAAGAAGCAGTTTGATAAGGTGCGTGAGGATATGGAGATCGCCCAGGTGAAGAACGCACAGGCGCCACGAAACAAACCGCACGAGGTGGAGGAAGCCACAAGCGCCCTGATCTCCACCCGGAAATGCTTCAGACACCTCGCGCTTGACTATGTTTTACAGGTAGAATACAACACAACATTTTAATCTTCTTGGCCACAAGCATTTTATTTTCATTGTTTGGTGAATATTAGCAATGCCTGTATCTAGCCAGTCTTAGTCTCTAAAGCGGCCATCAAGCTGTACAAGGGTTGTGTTTTTCAGAGATGTAATTTTGTTTTGGGTTTCGTGTATTTAGTGTTTGCTATATTTAGTGTATTCAAGGAAAACACCACCATTTTTTATATTTTACTATGTTCTTACCTCACCTTAGATGAATTAATACATACCTATCTTTTTTCAATGCGTGCACTTAATCTTTGTACAGCGCGTCGTGAATGTGTTAGCATTTAGCCTAGCCACATTCATTCCTTAGGATCCAAACAGGGATGAATTTAAAAGCCACCAAGTGCTCTTCTGCCATACAATATAGTTCTCGTTTTTTTTGTCAGCTTAAAAAATCACCACATTTTATTTTGTGCCACCATACTTACTTGTGTAACTACTCATGTAACAGTCTTTAAATAGGGAAAACACGGAAATGTTTGGATCCTAAGGAATGAATGGGGCTAGGCTAAATGCTAACACATTCACAACGCACTGTAGAAAGATTAAGTGAAAAAAGATAGGTATGTATTATTTCATCTAAGTTGAGGTAAGAACATAGTAAAATATTGAAAAACAGTGGTGTTTTCCTTTAAGTGCAACTGTATTTCCTATAAAAATTAGGAATAAATAAAAAAAGAGTCTAATATATACATTTTTTGTTTTTAGTATAAATATCTTAAAATTTTTAAATGTTATATTTTCTTAATGAAAATACGAGAAATAAGTCTAGTTTTTAGACAGAAAATATAAAATTTAAGTAAATTTGTGCTTAAAAACAAACAAAAAATATGCCAATGGGGTAAGAACATTTTTGTGTTTAAGAAAAAAGTTCAAGATTTTTTTCTTACCACATTGGCAGATTTTTTGCTTGTTTTAAGCACAAATTCACTAAAAATTTTAAGTTTTTTTGTTTTGTTTTTTTGTGTGTAAAAACTAGACTTATTTTAAAGTTAATTTTGGTCATCAAGAAAATATATCTTAATGTATGAATTTTTAGGTATTTATAAATACGAAGTAATACGAATTACGAAAGTCATTTTTTACAGTGTAGTATTGTATGTAAGGGTCCATACAGTCTGTAATGTTACTAATGGCCACTGGGTGGTGCAACTTTCTGATTATTAAAAAACAGAATGCTCAGTGGTGTTTGAATGGGTTTATCTTATAATAAATATGACATTGGACCACAAAACCATTGTGGAATTGTCCAAATGAAGTCCTTAGCAACACATATAACTAATAATAAATAATTTGTTATATATTCACAAAATATCTTTATGAAACATGATCTTTACTTAATATCCTTATGATTTTGGCATAAAAAAACATGGCATAAAAAAAACAAAAAAATGTTAACCCATACAATATTGTTGGCTATTACTACAATTATACTCATGCTACTTATGATTGGTTTTGTGGTCCAGGGTCAAAAATGTACTACCTGCTAATAACCATTTGCTACCATCTTTCTCAGATCAACGTGCTTCAGGCCAAAAAGAAATTTGAAATCCTAGACTCGGTAAGTGACTGATTGTCTTTAACATCTTTCTTCATTATCATACTGTAGTTTCCTTTACGTTGCATTTCTGTTTTCCACAGATGTTGTCCTTCATGCAGGCCCAGTACAGTCTGTTTCAGCAGGGCTTTAACCTCCTGGATGAGATTGATCCCTACATGAAGAAGCTAGCAGCTGAGGTGAGATGGTACCTCACATCTGTTCCTGTAACATCAACATCTCATTACCTCCGGCTCATTAAAGTCCTCTGTTCACCTGCTCTCCCCTGACGCCTGCTCCTAATTCTGGCCGGGTGTTACTGGCAAACCCCAGGTCCCAAATTATTACAGGCCTAATGAGTGAAAATGAGAGATAATGTTCGTCCTTGAGGGTGACGGGCATATTGTGGCTGTCTGAGATATAGACCTAAAATGATCGAAACACATGCAAACAAGCATCATGCAATTAATGCTTTAAGAGATAGCTTACCAAAAAACTCAACCTCACATTGTTCCAAACCAGTGTACATTTCTTTGTTCTACTGAACACAAATGAAGATATTTTGAAAAATTGTAATAACCAAACAGATCTGGGGCACCATTGACTTCCATAGTATTATATTATTATTTTTATTACTATAGAAGTCAATGGTGCCCCAGATCTGCTTAGTTACAAACATGTTTTTTTAATATCTTCATTTGTGTTCAGCAAAACAAAACATTTAATACAAGTTTGGAACAACTTGAGGGTGTGTAAATGATGACAAAATTAGAAAAATTTTGGTGAACTGTCCCTGTAATGAATTTATTTAGCAAACAAAACGGCGCTTCATTCAAGTGTGAACAACTTTCAATGCTCCTGAAAGTGATTTTTTGCTGACTAAGATCATGTGTGCATGAATAAATCATAATAAACAATAATAACAAAAAAAGTTTAACAAAAATAAATCTCGATGGTTCAACTCAAGTCATCATATTGTTTAAAAACAAAAGCGAAAGCTGGATGTATATGCAAATCAGTGTAGTTTTAGTAAATCCAAAAGTGAACTTCAAAAATAATCCATAAACTAGAAAATTAAAAACAAAATTAACACAACATAATACTAGGGCTGTCAAAAGATTAATCGTGATTAATCACATACAAAATAAAAGTTTGTGTTTGCAAAATAAATGTGTGTGTGTGTACTGTGTATATATATATATATATATATATATATATATATATATATATATATATATATATATATATATATATTATGTATATATAAATACACACATACATGTATGAATTTAAGAAAAATGTTATTTAGGTATATTTTTTATTTATAATATAAAATATATATAAATATACTTGTAAATGTTTCTTAAATACAAACATTATTGTGTGTGTATATATATATATATGTATATATATATAATAATTACACACAGTGCATACACACAAATTATGCAAAAAACTTTTATTTTGTATGCGATTAATCGCAATTAATCTTTTGACAGCCTTACAGATTACATAATTCAGAAGGACAACACGTAAACACATTCAATCTCCGACAATAGTAAACACTGGGTTATATACTACACAAAGATAAAAAGAAAAGACACAATTAGGCTGGGGCAACAAAACAAAAACTACAGATTGTGGATAAAAACTACAAAACACAATTTCAAAATAAAAGTCATGACACCAATACAAAACAACACAGAACCCTGACACATAATTTAGCTGATTTTTTTTTTTTAAATTTGGAAATATGTCACATTACCTTAAATAAAAACATTGTAACTGCAATTTTATTTTAAGATGTATAGAAAGCACACTATCTTTAAGACATTTAATTTAAACAGTCTATTATATTTAATTTGTATATTAAATATAATGAATCTGTATTTTAAAATATCAATAACTGCTTGGCCGCTTTACTTCACTAACAAACACATCTGCAGGTTTTTCATTTTCTAAACGTATAAACTTAAGGAGTTTTACTCATCCGTGTTATTGTTGTGTATATATTGCAGTTGGATCAGCTGGTTATAGATTCAGCTATGGAGAAAAGAGAGATGGAGCACAAACATGCCACTATTCAACAAAGGGTGAGCAGATTCTTCGTTAACTCTTAATGTCCTGTGTGTAAATGGAAATCCTGTTATTATTTGTAATTTAGCTTTTTCTGCTACATATGGTTGCCTCAGTTTGTTTTGTATGTTTGCCACTGCTTTGTACAAAGTGCTTCATCACTATGTGAATAAAGGATGGGGTTCTGATCTTGGCCCTCAAGACACACACACACACACACACGTTAACATCTGCTAGTACATTGTTAGCCAGCGGCGTAGCGTTGCCAATAGATCTGTGCCAGAAATACTCTTGACTTTTCCATATGACCCTGACGCATTGTTTTTAGCTTGCCTTTGTTCAAATATTGCAGTGGTACTGCATATTACTGAATAAAAACATCCTTGTTCATCATTATTGAACCTGGATGGGGATGAAGAGATGGAAGAGATCATTTATCATAACTTAAGTTAGAAGTTGCCAAATAGTTGTAGACCTCATCCTGTTAAATCCCAGTGCTGTCATCGAGCTAATGATCATAACTAATGTGCTCCATTATGGTAATAGATGTTTGTTTTAGATTTCAACGGCAGTAATTTATGAATGTATGCATACAAAGTATTGAAAATGTTTTACGTATACAGTGCATTCATTTATTTTGACACTTTTTTTGGATGTGAACACATATTATCCAGTATGTGCAGTCTCAAGTATGTATAGCATGTGTCTGTGAAGTTTCGGCTCAAAATACCCCACAGATCATCAGTTATAGCATGTCCAAAATGCTCCATTCATGTGTGTCCCTGTAAATGCAAATGAGCTACAGCTTCTCACTCCCTTACCAAGAGACAGTGAGCACTTTTGGTTAAAAACAGATCTGATTTCTGTAAATACAGTCTGGGACAATAGTATCTTTAGCCGCATTAGCGCTACAGTGTGCTAACAAACACATTTAAAAAAGCTTTTGGGTAAAATTATGCAGTTAGTCAGTGGGCATGGGTGGGGCTTCATCAGTGTGATGTCACATTAACAAGGCAATCAAAACAGTGACTGCTTGGTTTAATGGGGATTAAAGGATTAATTGTAGGCTGCCAACACACATTTACAGTATGTCCAAACACCTTAAAGTGGATTTTGCATAATATGTGTACTTTAACCCATTAACTGGCACTGTTTTGTGAGCAGGACACCCGAGTTTATTTCAATATATTCATGTAAATGTTAATCTATCACAACAAATTATATACAGTATTGTTGGAAAGGTCATATTTCAAAACCTTTTAGCAGTAATAATAATGCAGTGACTGTAATTTATTCATTTGTGACAAAAGTATGCAGCAAACCAACACAAACCTAATTTATTGATAATTTAATGTATAAAATAATACTATATTGCATTATTTTTATGTATTACAATAAATGTAAACTGCTTTAAAAATGTTCTTATTTAATATTTTCACCTCCAGACACTTCCGTAAAAAAGTGTCTTCTTTAAAACAAGACCAAAATTAGGCTTCTAGACAAAAAAAAATCGCAGAGTTATATTAATTTGAAGGGCTGTGTCAGGTAAAGGGTTAAAATGTATATGTTTCTACATTGTGTAGCACACACATATGTATTTTGCATTGTCTTTTGATATAATTTTCTCTTTCTTTTACTCTCCATGTTTGCTGCACACATCCAGACTTTGATGCAAGTGAGTTTATTTTCTTTTCTTTGTCACAGTATGAAACATGTTTTTTTTTTGTAAATACTAAAAAAAACAGTATTTTGCTATCTGTTTCTTCATAACTGTTGTTAAACTTTGCAGTGTTTGTGTTGAACTGTTCTCAGATATGCACGTTGTGTTGTTAATTTCTCTTTCGGGTGCAGATGTCACTCAAGCGTGTGTTTTTTGATGTAGTCCATTTAGCCTTAGGAATGGATTGATTTGGGATCTATAAAGAGTTGCTTAATGACTGTCACATGCCATGCGTGTTTAATCAATATGTGTGGAGACTTAGGAGCATCACAAAATCACATGCACAGTGGATCGGTTTGAACTTTGACATTTTTACAGGACTTTTACGGCGCATTCACACGGGGCGTAAGCGTTGACGCTTCCCATTCACTTTTAATGGGTGACGTCAAGCGTTGGCGAACTGAATTGTGGACCCGTCGGCGCCGCGTCAGTGCCGTTGCTCGCGGCAGAAGTTGAACATTTCTCAACTTTTCAAGCGGCAACGCGTTCGTCAGCCAATCATATCGCCTTACGCAAATAACCTAGGCAGAGCCAGCCAATTACGTTTATGGAAGACCGGAGATGTGTTGCGGCCACAGTGATTGGCTGTTAGCCACACTTCAGACAAGCCTTAACACTTAACGGCCCGTGTGAATGTACCGTTACTGTGTTTATCTCAGTCAGACGTTTTATTACTGGCAGTGAGGTGACAATGACCCGGGACCTAAATTGCGAATTGCAACCAACCTCAATTTCGAAACGCAATGAGAAGCTACGGTAGCTTCCACAGGACAAACATGTCATTGTTTTTGAAACCACATAGTGACAATACGCGCTCTGTAGATCAGTTTGTCCATGTAGGGCTACTGTAGAAACATGACGGCGACTTCTGTGTAAGGAGACCCGTGGTGTATGTAGATAAAAATGGCTCATACTAAGGTAATAAAAACAATACAGTTCATTATGTAAGGTCTTTATACACCACTGACAATATTTCTGTCAAGAGATCCTATTAAAAGTTACACAATGCACCTTAAAATTAGCTTTCAAAGAGATATTAAATGGTCTGTGTACAAAAAAAATGGACTTGTTAAGGGGCATCAGGTGGTGCTATAATAAAGCTCTCAAAGTCACCCAGAGTCTGGACGTCTGTCTGTGGGCATTTTGCCCACCTCTTCCATGGCCAACACCACTAAACATAACAGATGGCAAGGACCTGATGCTAAGGGAGGGCAAGAGGTGGCGCGCCAAAAAACATGGACATATTAGTGCCACCAACTGTCCCTGGCAGACGTAGCTCAATTCAAGAGTGTCTTCAAATGTGTTACACACACACATGTAAACACTGTTATTGAGAAGATGACTTTACAAGTCATCAGATTAAATAAACATCCTGTTTCTGTGACACTGACAGAATTTAAGAAGGTTTCAGCAGCCGGACAGAAACATTGGTGTATGCTTTCACGAGGCAGCAGGTTGTCTCAGCTTCCTTGATGACCCCGAGTGGAGTTTAACATCTTGACCATGTCCAATCACATAACCCGAGAGGGGCACAGTTCACCACAGAGGGTCTCTAAAGTCACAGACTCCTCCCACTTTGAAAGTGTGATGTGGGCATGACTCTGTGACCTCACAGTTACGTCCTGCCTCTCCACTGTGGACACGTGTCTTACATGTTCATCGAGTTAAGGTTGTCGATTCATTTCGATTTGGCTAATGCATGACATAAGCTGGATTGAAGAGCAAATATACAAACATTTGTGGCTCTTATTTATATTTACATGTAGGAATTTTATTTGTATTTATGCATTTGGCAGACGCTTTTATCCAAAGCGACTTACAGTGCACTATACATTTTTTTTTATCAGTGCTTGTGTTCCCTGGGTTCAAACCCATGACCTTTTGAGCTGCAAATGCAATGCTCTACCACTGAGCTATACAGTAATACATTTTAATGCAAGGTCCCTGCGACCTTCGAAGGATGTATTCTAAGACCGACAGCATCACATCACGTGACGGAAGGCTAGGCTGAACCCGTCCCATTCGAAGGCTGCTTAAAATAAGGATGAGAAGTTTTTTTCCCCCATTTTGTTTGTTAGTTTGAAAGCAGAAGGTCTGTTCTTTCATTTGATCTATTTGTATGTTTATATATTTATAGAACTTAAAAAAAAGGCTTGCAGGAAATAAGTTTTTTTCAACGGAGTTTCAAAGGACTATAAACGATCCCAAACGAGGCAAAAGGGTCTTATCTAGCGAAACGATTGTCATTTTTGACAAAAAACATTAAAAATATGCTCTTTTAAACCCCAACTTTTCGTCTAGGTCCGGTCCAGCGCGACCTAACGTAAATGCGTAGTGATGTAGGGAGGTCACGTGTTACATATATAAAACGCACATTTGCGGACCATTGTAAACAATAAACTGACACAAAGACATTAATTAGTATCAGTTGACATACAACAACGTAGGAACGGTCCTCTTTCAAGACGCTTGTAAACACTGGGGCGGAGTTTCGCGTTCGTCCTCTGTGACGTCATGACGTATTGTGTGGGGTCACGCTGGCGCATCACGACCGGATATACACGAGAAGTTTTTATTTTTCTTGTCAAAAATGACAATCGTTTTTTCTAGATAAGACCCTTATGCCTCGTTTGGGATCGTTTAGAGTCCTTTGAAACTCCGTTGAAAAAACTGTAAAGTGTTGAGTTAAGTATTAAATGTTGGGCTCTATTAAAGTCCATTAAAATGAGAAAAATCCTGCAATGTATTCCTCAAAAAACATAATTTCTTCTCGACTGAACGAAGAAAGACATCAACATTTTGGATGACATGGTTGTGAGTAAATTATCTCGATTTTTCTTTTAAGAAAATGGACTATTCCTTTAAGAGTCCACACAACACACTGTAAAAATGTTTTAACATCTTAATTACATACAAATCAATTCAAAAAATTTTTGACTTGTGAAAAGTTGACATTACTTAGAAAAACACATTGAATTTTCGTAACTTAATTTGTTAAGTTAAAGTAACATAGAACTATATTGTTGATATGATATGATATAATTATTTACAGTGCAGCTATAACAATGCAAAGCATAGCTGCTTTATAGCTGCTTTTATATAGATGCTTTAATAAAGCATTGACAGTCAATCAAAATCCATTTTTAATTTAAAAGGCTTTGCATTTATAATGTGAAACAGCAACACATAAGATACGTTCTGACCATTGTTGTGGACGCTAATATAGCTATCCTTATATCCTTTGTGTAACCAAACATCAAAGCATTCAATTTTTGTTTTAATATGAAAACAGAGCATGAAATTATCTGTGCACTCATCATTTAGGCATGTTGTGTTTCTGGACACATGCTTGTATTTATGCCGCCAGCTGCAGTCCTGCACCCTGCAGTGGGAGGAAACATCCATTTGATTTATTTAAATGATTTGCAGATATTTCTGAACAGTGTTTGCCCTCTTTCTCTCTCTTTTTCTCACTCCATACCTTCAGTGACATAGTTACGATCTCTTTCGCCATCCCACCACCTCACTGTTTTACTACCTCCCCGTGTTGCATCTGTCACTTCTCTAACACATGCACACATGCTAACTCATTCCTCTCACATTGCTCTATTTTGTTTGTCTAACTCTATTGTGACACCCATGGGATTTCCCTTTTTCAGTCTAGAACAGAGTTATGGCATGTTGCAAGCTCAGCTGCACTATATTTGAGAAAAACATGGCCAAATAAAAGACTAAACTGAATGCATTCATTAAAGTTATTCACAAACTGTGTGAATGGATATTGCAGAGAGTATAAATGCAACAGGTGTTTACTAACATACAGTTTATTTTAAGTTTCATCTCAAACAACAAAAAAATCTGAATATACTAAAAAGATTTTCTTAATGTAAGTCTTTAATTTATCCAACGCAGTCTCACCGATGTAATTTGTATGAATTTGTATAATTACACAAAGATCCTGTTATGACTGTTTGCTATTGCTTTATATTAGTGCATGCTTGCGATCCACTTGTGAGAGTATCTGTGAAGAAAGCAAAATGTTGTTTTGAGAGGGGCAATAACGCTTGCTTGATTAAGCATCAATGCTCTCGTACACTGTCAGACAGATGGACCGGGAGCGCGCATGAACTCCGCGCGCTCGTAAATCCATGAATGAACAGGTTTGCGTTGTGAACGTGGAAGTAAAAAATCTTCGCGCTCGGTTCTGTGGCTCAGGTCAGGGGGCAAAGCAAAGAGATGAACACTTAAGTCGACAGCTGTATGCTAATGATGTGAATATAGTGAAGCGCGGGCGTGATGTTGTCATTCGCGGCTCGCTCCTCCGCACGAGATCAATTGAGCGCGTGCCACCGGTCGCTTTGATGTGAGATGACTTTAATGTAGAGCAACAGCAGAAAGCTTATAGGCGAAACGTGTTTTTATTACCGGTATTAATGCTTCTGGATAAACATTTTGTAAAGATGAAGATATTCGGGAGGTTGAAGTATGCGCTGGTGAGTTTGTTTTAATATTAAACCGTTTAAGTATCATTATTAGCCTAACTTACTTATAACGTTCATGAAATGTACCATTTTATTTTTCGTGAGCGAGTAATTTGTTAAGCGTTGTTATTTTTGTTCATAATATTGGAGGCATTTTATTTTCAGTATTTACACAAGTTTAGGTTTTCTTCACTTAAATGTGTGAAGGATGTGTTAATTTTTTGTGTTATCCTATTTAACAGGATTGACAATATGTGTCATTTCGTGTTGTTTTTATGTTCAAATAAATGAAAGGGACAACACAAGATGTGTTAAAACAACACAAAGTGGGTTGTTCCAAAAATAGCAAAATGATGTGTTGTCCTAACTAGACACAACATGTGTTGTTTAATCACATTCGTTTTAGATGTGTATAAATTTGTTGATCCGAACGTTTAGCCTACTTTAATGTCTAAAATTAGTTTTGTAGACAAAAATATAATTTTATTTATGCATTGTATTGTATTACAAAACAATGATATTATCAAAAATGTTACAAAATGGATGACTTAAAAAAAAAATTAAGATAAAGCAACCAATCAGAGTCCAGAATATGTGTGTGAACTCTTTAAACAATATTGAAAATTGTTTCTCAGGTTGAGACCTCAAGAAGTTGCTTAAATGACAAAATTGCAATTTTACAAATTCTAGGCAAATTGTGTCTACACTGAAGATGATAAAATATAACACAGTTAAGATTTGTTTGAGATTTTTTCAGTCACAGCATAATTCTCATACGTGTATCTCATAGTCTACTATTATGCTTAAACATAAAAAAAAACTAAATAATGTCTATGTGACTCTAAACTTTTGAAAGGTACTGATTGTTTTGTATTTTTTGAGAATTAAAGATAGTAAACCCCTATTGATGGCTTTGCAAACTTTTCACAAGCTTTTATATAAAACATTAAGGTCTTCATTGAAGCGATATTTACCCAAAAATGAAAACACATTTCTTGTTAACCTGAGCACATGAAGATAATTGAACAATGTTTGTAATCGGGCACCATTGTCTGGAGCACCATTGTCTTCCATAGTAGGAATAAATACTATGGAAGTTAATAGTGTTTCAAAACTTTTGGTTACAAAATATCTTCCTTTGTGTTCAGCAGACCAAAGAAATGTATACAGGTTTGAAACAGCTTGAATGTGAGAATAATATGATGACTTATAAATTATTCCACTATAGCTGTGTCCCAATTCAAGGGCTGCGACCTTGTAAGGATGCCACCTCAAAAGGCGAGCACTCTGTCTTTAAAGGTCACAGCCTCCGAAGTCTGTGAAGAGAACTGAAATGAGACGGTCTAGCTTTCGGAGGATCCATAATTTACGTCACCTTACAGCAGAACACAGCGGAACTTTTCTGTCTTATTTAAATAAATATGGAACCAGAAAAATATTAATTTATTTGAGAAAATATGACACGTTGATGTAGAGTAAACTAACCAACAGAATATCAATTTAATCAACCTTAGAAATATATTCAACATAAACGGAATTATATTAATACCAAACATAACTTCTAATACTAAAACGGAGACAAGAAACTTTTTTTTGCTAAATACACATTTTTTAAAGAAGGTGTTAATTGTTTATTTTAAAATAAACAATGCATTCTTTGCAGCCGTTACAGGTGCGCAATGAATCTAGGGATAGCCTAGGCTGTGAAGGATCCATTCATTCTATCCTTAACAGCGCAGAGAAATTTTGAGGCTTCAATTTAAGCATCCTTCAATTTGGGACGGCCTTACTAGCCTTAAGTCGCGCTGCTGTGATGCAATTAGAATACATCCTTAAGGCCGCAGTCTCCAAATTAGGTCACAGCATATATTTATAGACGGTTTCATCAGATGCATCTGCGTTGTTGCGGTTACGTGTCTGGACTCTGTTTGTTTAATGGTCTTTTGCTAAGTTGCTAAACTGAACTCTGGACCAAATAACTCATCAAAAATAACAAATGTTTTGGTTTATAAAGGCGAGGGAGGAAGGGGATCATGGATTAACGATATATGAAGGGAGGTTTGGCAGCCGATCTGTAGTTAACAGTGTTAACTTTACACTTTATATAGTACACATTTTACAGAGCAACGTTACCTCAGTGTTGTTTTTGAAACACTTAAGCTGTGATTTAAACTAAGGTAATCTACTTGTTTTTTTATTTGGCTTGTCATCAGAAATAAACTACACTCTAACAAAAGATGTGTTTATTTTTACACATCTTTTTGTGTTAAGCTTTTAACACAGTATGTGTAATTTTAACACATCATGTGTCATTTTGTGTTGATTTTGTGTTGAAATGAAACACAAGTTGTGTTAAAAGTAACACAAAATGTCTTGTATCAATAATAACACAGAGATGGGTGGATTCTGGGAAAACGCATCACTAATGTGTTGTTTTTAACACATCCAAGAGTGTACTCTAATGCTGCGTTCACACCAGCCACGGTAGAGGCTTCAAGCGCGAGTGATTTCAATGTTAAGTCAATATAAAAACGCGGTTTCACACATCTAGACGTCTCGCGGCGCGAATGAGGCGCTTAGGGTGGGGCGGTAGATGCTAATCTAGGGGGCTGTTTACACTGTGTATTAATATGTTTTTTCATCGATCGGATCACAAGTGGACGAGAGAGACACATTACATTTACACCTGGTATTTAAATCCGTCTCTTTTGTCCACTTTCGACCGCTTATGTCCTGAATACTGTGAGGGGGCGGTCTGTGAGACGGTGGGCGAGTCTCTCTGCTGTGATTCAAACGCGAGCGGGAGTAATTATGAGTTTATATGGACGCAAACTAATATTATGTCGGAGTCCGCTGCTTGTTTAGCAAGTAAACATGCTGCACAGTGTTTTGTACGTTTATATGGTGGAGCTTTCTCTGAATTTTCAGCGCAATTGATGAAATAGGATCGCGCAACTTTCATGCTTTCAAAACGAAACTACGGAGAACACCCGCAGTAGTTTTATCAATGAAAGGCTAAAAATAGCGCTGTTAAATGTATGTTCACACCAGAAGTCAAAAAAAGACGTAAAACTTGAGTTTAATACCTCAGATTAGATAAATGGGCGGAGAGAAGGCGGTCGCGTGTGGCTGTTCGAACACGTTCAACCACATTTGCGTTCCGCAACTCCAAAGCGATCTGACCGAAAGTGGTTTCGACTACCTCTGGATGTGGTTGAAAGTGGTCGAAAGTGGACGCGTTCAAAACGTTTTGAACACCGTTTACACCTGGCATTAACGTCGTCCACTTGTGATCCAATCGACGAAAACGCATGTTAATGCCAAGTGTAAACAGCCTCTAGGTCATTCGTGCGAACTAGACGCGTGAATAAGATGGAATTGAGCATTGCTGCGGGAAACGGGCAAGTTGACAAATCTGAACTTTGGTGGAAAATCGCACCACTTTAACGAATCAGGAGCTTGCTCTAATAGT
This sequence comes from Paramisgurnus dabryanus, assembly GCF_030506205.2. Classification (NCBI taxonomy): domain Eukaryota; kingdom Metazoa; phylum Chordata; class Actinopteri; order Cypriniformes; family Cobitidae; genus Paramisgurnus; species Paramisgurnus dabryanus. The sequence goes on along the minus strand of NC_133350.1, from coordinate 24,840,978 downwards.
GATGTGATAACAGGAAGGGAGCGGAGTCCCAGAAGCCCCTTCCATGACGTGAATTTCCACTTGAATGTCTCGAATTTTGACACGCGGATAAAGCGAGTAAACTCAAAATGTTCAAGCGTCCAACGACGTGTGAGTAGTGCGTTTTTGCTGCCTCTACTGCGTTTGGTGTGAATCCAACAGAAAAGGACTCTGTTGTTATTGATTCCTTGTGGAAGTTTACCAGAAGTTACGTTTGTTTCACAAAAGCCGTTTGTTTATGTTGCTACTGCTGAAACCATATATAAATATATATATTTTATTTTTCCAGATCATTGTTTTATAGATAAATTATGTAATAATACATCATATCAGGACTTTAGAGAACACAGTACAACTTTGGGTAAATTCTACAATAGTACACAACCCATTAAGGTATGCATTCACTTTCAGATTGTTTGGATGATAAAGCATATTGCGAAAGATTTTGGTTTTATTTTGTGTTTGTGTGCTTGTGTGAGCATATCTGTGTGAGGTTGTTAGGAATCGATCAGTACTGATGATGGAAATTGGAAACGTCACTTGGATTGGCTGAAGCTTTTACAGGGTTGCAGGTCATTATTGATTTAAATGACAGGGATTAGATATGGCTGCTGTATACGTGAGGATTATGTTTTGACTGATAAGGATTAAGTTTTGTCTTTTGTCTGCCTCTCTAAAGATGTAAGACAATAGTGCTTCTCAGTATTGTCAGTAAAGAGAGAGAAGAAGTGTCTAAAGTCACTTACGGGTGCTCTGTTTTGCCCATGACAGGATTTTGCCTATGATGACTCAAAAGTGGAATTCAACGTGGATGCACCCAATGGTGTGGTGATGGAGGGATATCTGTTTAAGAGGGCGAGCAATGCTTTCAAAACATGGAACAGGTGAGGCTTTAAACGTGTGATTGTGTTATAATCGAAATGCATTTGATATTGAAATATTGAATATGATTATTCTCTTCCAACAGGCGATGGTTTTCAATACAGAACAGTCAACTAGTCTATCAGAAGAGATTAAAAGTAGGTGTAATGACTCATATTGTTGCTTTTTCAGATTCCTGTACTGATATTGCAAAGGCAAATCACTTTACATGCAACGCTATTAAAACATAGACAACAATTTCAGTCTTGGGTATGCTATTATAGTTTTTAAACATATAAAAACCCACAATGTGTATTGTAGGATGCCTTGACCGTGGTTGTAGAAGACCTAAGACTTTGTTCCGTGAAACCATGTGAGGACATCGAGAGAAGGTTTTGTTTCGAAGTCGTATCCCCTACAAAGTAAGTATCGCATAACTAGCGCAATGTGTGTATATGCGGGCAGCATCTTACAAACAAACTCTCCCATCAGGAGCTGTATGCTGCAGGCCGAATCAGAGCATCTTCGTCAGGCGTGGATCCAGGCGGTTCAGGCGAGCATTGCTTCTGCCTACAGGGAAATTTCTGAAAACTACTACACAGAGGTTGGTCCCACAAACTACTTGCTGTGAGTCTTTTACAACGTATAGAAGTATAACCTCATGTCACCGTTCATACAGCATTTGGATAGGACGGCATCTCCCTCCACTAGCAGTATAGACTCTGCGAGCGAGCCGCGGGAGCGTGTTGTTAGAGGAGACAGCATACTACAGCGAGTCCAGTCTTTGCCGGGAAATGAAATCTGTTGTGACTGTGGACAGGCCGACCCACGCTGGGCCAGCATTAACCTGGGGATTCTGCTTTGTATTGAATGCTCTGGCATTCACAGGTGAGAGGTTATTTGTATTTGGAATATATTTGCATTTGAACTTATTTCAAGACTACATGAAATTAAAACAAACCCTATTTATTTTACTACTACAGAGGGCTGTCACATTATGACGATAACTATAAAAAAGATAGTTTTAAAAAATTTTGATATTAAAGAGAATAGCGCCGTTTACACTACAACTATAACAATAAAGATCATTGTGATCACTTCAAATCTGAGCTATTCTTTTCCCAGCTGATGAATGATAAACCACTGACAGCCAATCAAATCTGTTAGAAGTTTTGTCACTTAAAATGAGAGATGACACGGTGGAGAAGCTCATCACTAAGGTCCATAACATTAAATTACCTGTTGTAAGCAAGATCATGGAGGCGGAGTTTGAATAATTTTAACCGAGAAGCATACGCTTGATGGGCTCCAATCAATTAAAGCCCTACTCAAGTCCTGCCATATGAAATCTCTTGTGAAATATTCAGATAATTTTTTTATGGAAGTTTATGTTGTATTTACAACTTTTGCAATTTTATGTTGCAAGCAACATATTATAAGTCATAGAAATATTTAGAGATGCACCGTTATTATATTTTCCACGGATAGCCGATTTATTCAGACTGATATCTGCCAATATTGATGCCTATACCGATAGTTTGGTAGTTATATTAACTTGCATTAACTAGATTCTGAAGAATAAATTTATTTTATTAAACATTATTCATTCATAATATTGAACATTAAAGTAGTGATGTTTCTTTACATTTTCTACTCACAGAGCTCAAATTCATTGCATTTTCTTGTTTTTTTTTTTATTGACAGATATATTGGCCATGACTATAGGCTGTTTTAAACTAGCGGCTTTTTTTGTGCGATACCGACTATTGGCCGATATATCGGTGCATCTCTATAAATATCATATATATATACAAATACAAAATAAAAGTAATTTTTTGCATAACATAGGAGTTTGTGCTGTGTTTAATAAATACACACACATTTATGTATGTATTTAAGAAACATTTACATGTGTTAGATTAATCTAGATGAATCTATGCCCATCCCTAATATATCATACTTTACTTGCACTCCAAACATTTTAGGAACCATCCGCTTCCATATAGGTTTGCCTCTTAATAGACCGGCCTCAAAGCCACCTGCGTCACAAATGACAAACTGAACCCAAACAGCAGAATGGATTTACATGAGGCCAGCTGGCCCTCTTCCTCTACAGTGTGACGTTTGTGTACACATACACATGCGTCAGTCCCACACCGCAGAGCAGTTCTTCTCCCCCATCAGCCTGTTAATCAGATTAAATCTGTCCCACCTTCACAAAGACGTACACACATGACTGGCGACAGAGAGACGTTAGACTTGATTCACCCAGACACAACAGAACAGATGGATAAACAATGAGGCAAATTAAAGGGATAGTTCACCCAAAAATGACAATTCTGTCATCATTTACTCACCCTCATATTGTTACAAACCTGTATACATTTCTTTCTTATGTTTGTAATCAAACAATTTGTGAGCCCCTTTTACTTCCATAGTATTCTGTTTCCTACTATGGAAGGGAATGGGGCTCATGATTGTATTGGTTAAAAACATTCCTCAAAATATCTGCCTTTGTGGTCATCAGAACAAAGAAATTTATACAGGTTTGTAACAACTTTATGAGTAAATGATGACAGAATTTTCATTTTTGGGTGATTTTTCATTTTTGATGATTTTTGGGCATTTTAATCACGTTTTAAGTGTGTCCTTTTTAAGTGCCAATGAGCTGATCTCTGCACTAAATGTCAGTGCTGTGGTTGGATAGTGCAGATAAAGGGGTGGTATTATCCCTTTCTGACATCACAAGGGGAGCCAAATTTCAATTACCTACTTTTTTACATGCTTGCAGAGCATGGTTTACCAAAACTAAATTATTTGGTTGATATTTTTACATTTTCTAGGTTGATAGAAGCACTGGGGACACAATTATAGCACTTAAACATGGAAAAAGTCACATTTTCATGATATATCCCAATTTAATTAAATCCTGTGTCTGTATTGGATGTCTGCAGGAGTTTAGGTGTGCACTGTTCGAAGGTTCGATCTTTAACACTCGACACATGGGAGCCTGAGCTTGTAAAGGTGAGACCCCATAAGACTCTTTATCTCATTACACCTGTCAAGATGATACCCTGGTTATTTCATATTTTATATACTATTATATTTCTTCTTAAAGGTTTTGATACTCATTGACTGAATAATGTTTTATGACTGCTTCCTTTCTAGCTAATGTGTGAACTTGGCAACACGGTTATCAACCAAATTTATGAAGGCTCATGTGAGGAGCAGGGACTAAAAAAACCCAGTCCAAACAGCTCAAGGTCAGCCTGCGGCCCGATCCCTGCCGCTACATTACACAGACTAATGTTTTTCCATAATGAACACTGCATTAAACAAATCTCCTTTTCTTCATCTGTTGTTGCTTGAAGGCAAGAAAAGGAAGCGTGGATCAAAGCTAAATACGTGGAGAGGAAGTTTCTGAAGAAGATGTGTGGCTCGGAGGCTCTGGTGGAGGGCAGCCGAAAATCACATCACTGGAGCGTGAAAAAGTGCAGGAGAAACAACAGCTCCATTAGAGCACCGAAAGCCCGTCGGAGATACAGACACGACGCCACTGTTTTGTCTCCAGGAAATCTTTCTGCTGGTACTTGCCTGGTCATTTCTGAACATGTTTCATCAAATGGATGCTGCATGAATTGAGCATGATCTGTTCTTGTGTTGTTGTCCTCAGCTGCCGCAGCTGCTAAGTTTCAGAGAGAATCGCTGTTTTGTCCCGATGAGCTCGATTCGCTCTTTTCTTACTTTGACACCGGCTCCGGACCCCGAAGTAAGTTTTCCCATTTGCATGCTGATCTTGTCTGACACATTTCAGTTTTAGACCCCAAATAAACTATTTATGTGCTTTGAGTATTGGCAGATAGTACATGGTGTGAGTAACTTGTCCTTGGCTTGGCAATCATTGGCCCTGCAGGTCTCAGCAGTGACAGTGGGTTGGGCGGCAGTACTGACGGCAGCACGGACATCTTGGTATTTGGATCGGTGGTGGACAGCGTTACTGAAGAGGGTAAGTCGGCGTAGTGGCAACTGTAGTGGGTGTTGTTTCTTATCTCCCTCATTATTGTTTGTATTTACCGTATATGTTGTATTTGTGGTGTTGTAGAGTGTGAGGACTCTGATGAGTCCAGTGGAGAGGTGGACATCGAGCAGGAAGCATCAGATTTAGAGGACGGGCGGGAGCTCGACCCCAACGCTCTGCTGTATAAGTCATCACGGGCCAGGAATCTACCGGTCATGGCCGAGGCGCTCGCACATGCAGCGGAAGTTAACTCAGTTAATGAAGAAGAAGACGGCAAGAGCGCATTAATACAGGCGGTCACAGGGGTGAGACTTTCTGTTGTGTTAAAACATCACCGTTTTTCAATATTTTACTATGTTCTTACCTCAACTTGGATGAATTAATACAAACCTATCTTTATTCAATGCGTTCACTTAATCTTTGTACAGCGCTTCTTGAATGTGTTAGCATTTAGCCTAGCCCCATTCATTCCTATGGCTCCAAAGAAAAGTTTTATTTTGTGCCACCAAACTTACTCATGTAACTACTCATATAACAGTCTTTAAATAGGAAAAACATGGAAGTGTTTGGTGGCTTCTAAATTCATCCCTGTTTGGATCCTAAGGAATGAATGGGGCTAGGCTAAATGCTAACACATTCACGATGCGCTGTACAAAGATAAAGTGCACGCATTGAAAAAAGATAGGGATGCATTCATTTGTCTAAGTTGAGGTAAGAACATAGTAAAATATTGAAAAACGGTGGTGTTTTCCTTTAAAGCTGCAAGCTCTTTATCGCCATCTCTGTTTGAATCATAGAATTGCAGGTAACTCTCTCTCTCTCTCTCTCTCTCTCTCTCTCTCTCTCTCTCTCTCTCTCTCTCTCTCTCTCTCTCTCTCTCTCTCTCTCTCTCTCTCTCTCTCTCTCTCTCTCACAGGGCTCTCTAATAGCATGTGAGTTCCTCTTGCAAAATGGAGCAGATGTCAATCAAAGAGACATTCGCGGGCGTGGACCCCTCCACCATGCCACGTGCCTGGGTCACACAGGGTAAGAATTGGTTAAAGGGAACACCGTACACCATACAGCCTTGATTTTTTATTATACTCATGATGTTTGTATATGTCCACAGACAGGTGTGTTTGTTCTTGAAGCGAGGAGCTTCTCAGATGGAGGTTGATGATGATGGGCAGGACCCTCTTAGTATCGCTGTTCAGGCAGCCAATGCAGATATAGTCACATTGTGAGTCAAATACTTTGTGTCTTTTAGGTTCCCCAAATGTCACTATACATGGCGTTCACTTTTTCATCTCTCATTCAGATTACGATTAGCACGGATGAACGAAGAGATGCGGGAGTCAGACGGGCCCTTCGGACAGCCAGGTCAATACCCAAGCAGCAGTTCCACAGAGCAGCAGTACAAAAAGTGTATTCAGGAGTTTATCTGCCTCACGATTGACGAATGCTAGGGGGCGCTCTTGAGCGGTCAAAGACTGAAAAACCTATCAAATGTGTAGCGATTAACAGAAATAGCTTCAATATCCCCCCATTAAGACGGATTAGTTTACACGTTGTGTTCGTATATATGTTGATAACACAAAATAATGAAATGCCTGTTTAGTGACAGTATAAGGATTTATGTGACGTTAATCGCAATGTAATAATGAATTTAATAGAATGGCTTCATTTCATAGGACTGAGGTAAAGTTCATTTGGTACGAATTCGTTATTAAAAAAATAGGATTTCGTAGTGTTATTAAGTCTTAATATGACCGCACACTTTTCCTACCGGCAGTATTTTTTTATATGCCTTATGTTGTTTGTTGTAATTTTTTATTTATGTTCCCTCCTGAGGATTAGTGCAATGAAAACTGGAATACGGAAAAACTGTATCCATGTACATTTATCTCATTTAGTAACAGAAGGCATTTAAGTTAGACTAACTAGACTTTTTCTCATCTTTCGCATTTGAACAACACTTAAAGACTGAACACGACTCATCATACGCTAATGAAACGGGTGTTTTTGCGACCCCTTTAAAGTTTGAGAGATGTCAGAGCTATTCCAAATTATTTCTAAAACTATAGCAATTGTCTGTTTTATATGTTTGTACTTGTATTGCCAAGCTCCCAAATGAGTGTAATGTGGTTTTTATTGAACTTGTTTGTCTATATGGGTCTCTACTGGCCCTCTGTAGAAGCAGTCAGTACATGCATGCGTTTACTAGCTCGCGTAACAAGGCCAAGTGCCTGATTTTGTCATTATGTGGAAATGCATGACCGCAGTCTGCTTTGTATTTGAAAAAAAATTTCCCACAATTGTTTTAAATGACACCAGTTTTAAGACTGGCAGCTTGAAATTCAACTTAAAGTATTAACCGCAGGCATTCGAGGGGCGGATATGGGAGTGTAGTTTCAAGCTAGACGCTGGGTACAACGTCAACATATAAACAGATTTGTTTGAGTAATAGAAGATAGAAGGCAAAAAATTATCTTACATTTACAGACCAGTTCGGTGAAAACAAATTGGAAATAGCTTTGAAATTGTATTTACAATTTATCAAGTTCAGTCCAGCGGATAAAATTTAGTTTTTAATATTTAAAAAAATCGATCTAGAGAATAAATTGCTGACATGGCTGTTGACAGTATTGTAAAATACTCTTTGAGGGATCAGTTCAGTCATTGTGCTTTGTGTTTTAAACAAAACGTGGATTTTAATCTTCCTAAAGGTGAAGTGTGTCATTTCTTTGCGTCAAGTGGCACCAAATCAAACTGCAAAAGTTATTCCTTTTCTTCTTTCTGCTATTGGTTCACTCAATAGAGAGTCCCACCTCAAATTGACATAATTGGTAAACTGATGTTGCCATCAGGCTGGGGTGCGTTTCCCAAAAGCATCATTATTCAACTATGGTCGCAAATTTCGTCGTTATCGAATTCGGGCGTTTCCCGAAACCTTCGTTCCAATGTACATTCGCAAACTGCATTGCAAACTCTCGAGGTGTGCTTACAAGCATAGTTCTGTGTTAGTATAACATGTAGACTTATACAGATGACGCTCTTGGGTAAAATAAGTACGCAACATGCAGTACATTGTGTCATCATTCCAAAATAATTTCCGATTTATGTCTTTTAATTGGTTAAGAGGATTAAAGCGGTGCTTTCAAATAGTGTGTATGTGCATACGTGCTGTAATACGCCAGTGTGAAACCCAGAGTGACCGAGTGCGATGAACGTAACTTGCATTTAAATTAAATTTGGGAAATAAAGCAAAACAATGGCTAACAAATATAGGACAAAAATTGTAATTAAATGACATTAATTAGCAGACATTATTACCAATCGGACGATGAATGTACGAAAAATTTATGCTGCGTACACACCAAAGGCGAAGCATCGCTAACCTCACTCTAGATTACTCGCGCTATTTAACTTTCTGTCATGCGAATTTTTCACTTGAGTTGAATCTATTCAACTTGCGCAAATAGTGAGGTGTTTTCGCTGCAATCGCGTAACTCAAATTGCGCCATTCGCAACGCCCAACACGAGTTTGCGTCTGTCTTTGCTTTGATGTTGTTTGTATCTACTCACGCAAATCGTTGAATTCCTGTTTGGTGTGTATGCCCCTTTTTAGTTTTTTTTTATTCGGGAAACATTCGTGATTAGCTAATTGGTTCCTATGCATTGTACTGTGGTGGTGGTTGATCTGCGGATTATAGCATAGTACAGGAAACGCACCCCTGGTTGGGATGCTCCAACAGACAGAGACTGATCACACTTTCCACGGAAATCTGTAGCTATTAATACTTTTGTAATAGTTCAGTTTAAAAACTTTAGTTGTTTCTGCATATCAATCAGAGATATGGGAGAAAGTATTAACCTTGCAAATAAACACACACTTCATCTTTAACTGCTGTGCTGTGAATATGCTTTGACCTTAACTGTATTTCGGCTACTTGCTCTCTCTCTCTTTCTCTCTCTTTTGTTCGAACCTTTTGCTTTTTCAATGCTTGTTCAACTCCTTTGGTACAATCTGTTTTCACACTGTTTAATGATGTTATGTGTTCGAAGACATTCCTGTATTGTTTGTACATTTGTTTGTTACTGTTAATATGACAGAAATCTTTAAAAAGAAACTTTTGTCTTTTGAAACACTGGCAAACAATAAAACAAGCAAAATCTTGTGCTCATGATTCTGCTCTGCTTTTCTGTCTCACGACTGTCTCCGCATCAGTCCGTAACTCCTGAACAGCTGTGTTTGTTTAAGGAATTACTGAGACTTTTGCAGGCAGTGAGGTACAGAGGTGGGATTTTGTTTGTCTTTCGGGATCCTGGTGACATCTATAATGCAGTTTCTTCAAATAAAGGGGTTTCCATCGAATTACGTAGGATAGACGTCTTTAGAGAGGATATGCTTTTAGTGCTGTTATTGTGATCATTTTTTCATGATGATAATATTGTCTGACTAAGTACCATTCATCTTTTAGAACCCAGAAGTCCATCGAGGGTAAAGCGCAAGAATTTACGCGTGAGTTACGAACACACTGTTTATTATTGGGTTGTGGTTCTTTCACTTGGTGATATTTTATGGGTCTCCTTATGGCTCTGTGATTTAACTTGTGTGCTAATAAATAAGGGATTGGTGGACTGCTTCAATATATCTTAGGATGGGTTAGCAACATTGTCTTTGAACATCAACTTTTTTGCTTTATAGGTGCCATAGAATGTAAAACTGTAATTATCTGGGCATAGATGAATAATAAGAGCTCTGTGCATGGTAATGACAGATCGTGAGCCTTAAACATGAATGTTCCCTAGCACTGACTGTGACGTTACAGTCGAGATTTACGCAAATTGCATTAACCCTTATGTGTTGTTGGGGCCATTTTTGGCCATTTTTGCAATTTTTTTGTCTTAATTTGGCCACAACTTTCTCTGTGTTTCAGCAAATGGAATGATTTTTGGTGACAAATCTTATATTTACACATATTTTAAGAAAATGCTTTGAAATTTTTCAAAAACTTAACAATATACCGTGGGCAAATTTACTACCCTTACGTGTTGTTAGCGGCCAAAAAAGGCCACTAAATTAAACTGCTGTAAAAATTTATCGGATGAAATTTTTTTCACATTTTTTTTGCATAAATCTGTTAATCAACCTCAGTACTGATCAAAACTACCAAATGTTTGCAAAAATTCCATGATTTTAACTCTTTCATTGCCAAGTTTATAAGTAGTGTCACTGATTTGGGGAAAAAAAAACACACAAAATGACAGATTTTCAATATAAAACGTGACTGTGGACTGGATTTTCTTTTACCTTTTTTACAGTCTTGGGCATGCCAAAGATTGGTAAAAACATTGGCTTTGATGCATTTTTAGTTTTTGTGCAGCATCAGATTAAATTTTTTTCTCCCTCATTTATTGTTTGTGGCCATTTTTTCCCCATTGACTTCCATTATAACAACATTTTTTGATTGCTGAGCCATGACACCTTATTACCATGCATTCTTGATTCTTTGTGCCTTTTCCTTTTGCAAAGAGGTAAAATTTGTCATTTTTACTGTTGATCACCATGTGGCACCATTAACCCTTTAGTAGCCTGTGCAAAAAAACAGAGCATAAATTCTGGTCTGTAAATTGAGTTATATGGACTACAAAACCATTGTGTGTGTACGAGTGTGTGTGTACGAGTGTGTGTGTGTACGAGTGTGTGTGTGTGTGTGTGTGTGTGTGTGTGTGTGTGTGTGTGTGTGTGTGTGTGTGTGTGTGTGTAGGGTTAGTGTTAGTATTGAGGAGAGAGCACCTCCCTCGCGCACCAGTTAGTGCTGCACTGGTGAGAGGGATTTAGTCTCCTGTAGCTGTCCCTCTAGACACAAATCCACAGACACCAGCAGGCACCAGCAGCTCAGGAGTGAAGAGGGGAACATACAAGTGGTGTACAGAACCAAAAAAAGAACAGTCAGCATTTGTATCCGTTGTGGTAGACACACTTGCAGAGAGCACCAAGTAATATGCTGCAAGTCCTGCTAAAAAGACTGAACACACACACGTACACATATACACACCAAAAAATTAGTTTGATTGTTTAGTTCTCCATCCATCCTCTACTCTTGCTTCATTGTTCAGTTTATTTGAAGTTGTTTTTGCATTTTGGTTCATAATAAATGTTGTTAATAAATCTGATGAAGAGAAGATTTTTTACAGATTTTTCCACACAGACGCACACACATGCAAGCACGCACGCACGCACACACACACACACACACACTCTCTCTCTCTCTCTCTCTCTCTCTCTCTCTCTCTAATATGCTGTTATAGTCCATATAACTCAATGTACAATCCAGAATTCAAGCTCTTTTTTTTGCACAGGCTACTAAAGGGTTAATTGTGCCACATGGTGATCAACAGTAAAAATGACAAATTTTACCTCTTTGCAAAAACTAAAACCACAAAGAATCAAAAATGCATGGTAATAAGGTGTCATGGCTCTGCAATCAAAAAATGTTGTTATAATGGAAGTCAATGGGGAAAAAATGGCCACAAACAATAAATGAGGGAGAAAAAAATTTAATCTGATGCTGCACAAAAACTAAAAATGCATCAAAGCCAATGTTTTTACCAATTTTTGGCATGCCCAAGACTGTGAAAAGGGTGAAAAAAAATTCAGTCCACAATCACTTTTTATATTGAAAATCAGTGATTTTGTGTTTTTTTTTCTCAAATCAGTGGCATCACTTATGAGCTTGGCATTAAAGAGTTAAAATCATGAAATTTTTGGAAACATTTGGTAGTTTTGATCAGTTCTGAGGTTGATTAACAGATTTATGCAAAAAAATTTGAAAAAAATATTAATCTGATACATTTTTACAGCCGTTTAATTTAGTGGCCTTTTTTGGCCGCTAACAACACGAAAGGGTAGTGAATTGGAACAAGGCACAAGGGTTAAATTAAGCATTAAATGAATTACAATGTAGTTACAAAGCTAAAACAAAGTTTGACTGCCGAGTTAGCACTATATGCTAGTTAATGCTACATGCTAGCCTTTAGGCTTATGTTCTACTCTTGACGTTACAGTTACGTTTTGCAGGTCCATACTGAAAAAAACACAAACTTACCACTCAGAAACGTCTATAAACAATATCCAAAAGTGATTGTTCCTCAAATTTTGTATCTTTATCTGATACAGGCTCAAACATAAGGTCTGTTCACACACACACACACACACGCACGCACACACACACACACACACACACACACACACACACACACACACACACACACACACACACACACACACACAGAGCTCCTGAAGGAGCTGCTCTGACAAACAGCCAATCAGAGCAGAGCTTAACATTATTATTAATGACCCTTCCAAATAAGGTTATAATTCGTTTTAAAGAGACACTTCCCTTTTTTGAAAATATGCTCATTTTCCAGCTCCCCTATAGAGTTAAACATTTGATTTTTACCGTTTTGAAATCCATTCAGCCGATCTCTGGGTCTAGCGTTACCACTTTTAGCATAGCTTAGCACAATCCATACAATCTAATAAGTCCATTAGCATTGCACTTAAAAAAACAACCATAGAGTTTCAATATTTTTCCTATTTAAAACTTGACTCTTCTGTAGTTACATCGTGTACTAAGACCGACAGAAAATTAAAAGTTGTGATTTTCTAGGCAGATCTGGCTAGGAACTATTCTCTCATTCTGGCGTAATAATTAAGGACTTTGCTGCCGTAACATGGCTCAAGGCGGCACAATGATATTACGTAGTGCCCGAAAGTAGTCCCCTGCTATTGAAAGATACTAAGGGGACTATTTTCGGCTGCTGTGTAATATTATGTGTAATGCATGTTACGGCAACAAAGTCCTTGATTATTACGCCAGAATGAGAGTATAGTTCCTATCCGTATCTGCCTAGAAAATCAGAACTTTTAATTTTCATCTGTCTTACTACACAATGTAACTACAGAAGAGTCAAGTTTTAAATAGGAAAAATATTGAAACTCTTTTTGTTATTTTTGGGTGTGATGCTAATGGTCTAATCAGATTCAATGGATTGTGCTAAGCTATGCTAAAAGTGCTAGCGCCAGACCCGGAGATCAGCTGAATGGATTCCAAAACGATAAGAATTAAATGTTTAACTCTAGGGGAGCTGGAAAATGAGCATTAAAAAAAAGTGGAGTGTCCCTTTAAGGGGAAATACTAGGGTTGTAAATGGACATGTAAAATATTTCTGTATAATTTTGCACTTAGTAAAGACACATACCTTCTATGTAGATATCAGAGAACAATTTGAGGGGATAGTTCGGCCAACAATGATATTAAATCCATGATTTACTCACCCCCAAGCTGTCCGAGTTGCATATGTCCATCGATTTTCAGACAAACACGTTTTCGGATATTTTAGAAAATGTTTTAGATCTTTCAGTTGATTAAATGTAATGTAACGGGGTCCACCCATAGTCCACGACCTTCAAGTCCAAAAAAAGTGCGTCCATCCTTCACACACTCTAAAAAAACAAACGGTGCTATATAGCACCAAAACAATTGCTTTGGATCGTAACGATAGAAGAACCATTTTAGTGCCATATAGCACCGGTGAAGAACCAGTGAAGCACCAGTGAAGCACCAGTGAAGCACCAGTGTAGAACCATATAGGGGCCATATAGCACCACATATGGTTCTACATAGCACTATATGGTTCTACACAGGTGCTTCACTGGTGCTTCACTGGTGCTTCACTGGTTCTTCACTGGTGCTATATGGCACTAAAAATGGTTCTTCTATCGTTACGATCCAAAGCAACTGTTTTGGTGCTATATAGCACCGTTTGTTTTTTAGAGTGCAAATTAAATCCAAACGGCTCCAGGATGATAAATAAAGGTCTTCTGAGGGTAATCCACGCGGTGTTGTTGTAGAAATATCCATATTTAAAACTTTATTAACGAAAATAAATACCTTCCGGTAGCGCCACCATCTTAGTCGCGTCCACATTCAGGATGAGAGCTTACGTTTTTTGGACTTGAAGGTCGTGGACTATTGGTGGACCCCGTAACATTACATTTAATCAACTGAAAGATCTAAAACATTTTCTAAAATATCCGAAAATGTGTTTGTCTGAAAAACGATGGACATATGCAACTCGGACAGCTTGGGGGTGAGTAAATCATGGGTTTAATATCATTTTTGGCTGAACTATCCCTTTAACATATTATTTCAATGCATTCTTTGGCACCTTTAAGGTTTTGCTTTAAGTCACATAAATTAAAATGGTTTGACCATTGATGATGTACTGCAGGAAGCACTAAAAGGTGTTGATTCTTTACAGTTGCCACAAAAGTATTTGGACATTTAAGTCTCATTTTATATTTATGCATTTGGCAGATTATTTTTTCCAAAGTGACTTTAAGGTATTGTTTGTGTTTCCTGGGTATGCATGACTTTGCCCTACCACTTGAGCTGCAGATATAATCATATCTGGCATTAATGATAACTGATAATTTTTCTGATCTTTTAACAAACTAGTCTCAAGTTGAAGTATGAAGTCCAACAAACACACTCACAGTTAAGTTTGGCAGCTAGAAAGTGTCCAAATACTTTATATCTTGAAAGCATTTTTGGGTGGAAGCAGTTAAGTCACAACCTGTTGTTCCCTGTTGCTGTCCCAGGTCAATATTTAACCTTTTTATTAAAATGTTTATTCTTAAGCTTTGTGGGAAACATTACACATTTTAAGCCAGCAGCAAGAAAAGACATCAGGATGGAGGACAAAACTGATGTCCTCCAGTGTCAATGCACTTTTATTAACAGGCTACATTATTAATCCTTGAACATGTTTCCTTTTTTAGACGTCACCACGTGCGCTGGCATCTTTTGGGAGTTTTCGCACATGGCTTAATAATACATCTCCAAAACATTAAGTGCTTGGACCCTCCTGAACCCACACATTTATGAGACTGCTGAAGGATGTCCTTTACTCATCTTAAAGTATAATATATATGATATTTAAAGAAGAGCTGTGAGATTAACACAATTTTAGTGCCATAAATTGTTTTGTTTTGGATTTAGTCATCTCATAAGACTCTGGGTTTAACTGTTTTTATTTTAAAAGGAATATTTACTTTACTCTTTTAAGATTAATTTTCCAGGATTCCCAGAATATATGTGAATTGTTTTGAATTCTTATGAACTGTTAAATATTTTGAATATATAAGCATTGAATTATTATGAATTAGAAAGGTTTTCACTTGTCTTAAATGATTTTAACTGTGCAATAAAAATGACAAATCTTGTTTACCTGTAATATACCATCTAGTAAATACAAGCTTTAAATTAAGACAATTTAAACCAAGTAGTTACTGTTTCCTTGTTTTTCATGTATTATTAAAAATTTACAATTTGTACTTGACACTTGTGTCTTTTAAATAAACTTTCCTAAAGCGGGAACAATTTGTGATTTTACAATTTTGTGTGTAAGATGTGCTTACGTCAAGGGTCGTGCGCATCACTGACGCGTTTCCAATAGTAACGGGAACACATTCTCGTAAAACGGTGCGGTATTTTCCCTGATGCACAGTTGCACAACCACTCATCTCAGTTCGTGTTACAAAACGTCTGCGCATGCGCAGTGCTAAAGCCGTGGACAGGAAGCTCGTCTGAAGCAGCTGATAAGCAAGCAGGCAGGCTCGCTCTGGATGTTCCGGGCTCTGCCTGGATTTTTATCAGACCTTTTTGTAAAAAGTACGAAAACCGACGATTACATAAGCAGCGTGGCCAGTCACGATTCACAGTGACTGATGGAGCTGTATTTTTGTACCGATCGCTGTTTATTTTCGAGTGAATTGTAGGGCCGGTTGCTTGTGTCGGAGGAGCTCAGTAACAATGAAGGCCTAGAGTCCAGATCCGAGGGATTTAAAGCTCACCTCTGCTACTCCTGGATCAACAACACGCTCAGGTATCAATATCACGGTGAAATACATATATGTTATACACAACTTATCTATATACATACGCAGAGTATGTTTTTTATCAGATTTACGTAGAAATAAAATGTGGTTAATGTGTTTTTCGTGGAAGGGGGGTTGGGTTTGCTGGTGTAGTTTCTTTTCACACGACTATATTCTCAGTTTATTGTGTTTAGGTTTTACATGCTATCGTGGTTTATTATATGTAATGTTAGATTGTAACGACGATTGGTTGCTAAGCAGCCACAGCCGAGCGATTAAAGTAACGAAATATTGACGTCTGTGGTTTGTAGCATAGCCGCAACAACGTAACGAAATTCATGCGATATTTTTGCGCATATGTAAAAGTAAAAATGCTGTTCTGGTATTTTTTTTATAATTTCGCATTTTTCTTGGGTACAGAGTTTTCTCGAAAGGGTGGAGTCGTTTGGTTGCTGTAAACATCGATATAGGATCTCTGTAAATCCCTTTTATACAAAATTTTATTGGTGTTTTTCATTTAAATACATTTGTTGTGTTTTTTTATTTAAATATCTCACTAATTCGGCCTGTATGAGTCTCTGTGGATAGTCAAAATACTAAAAATGAAAAGCTAATCCGAATTGAAAGTGATGTATTTTTGCATATATAAATGTTTGAAGTTTCGTACATGTATACAAGCTGTCTTTTTATTGGGGATGCACCGACAGGATATTTTTGTCGATTGCTGCTACACATCTAGAAGACTCTCTTGACAGAAATGCAATATAATATGCATAACTATATTATCAGTGGTGTTTAAAGGCCTTATATAACGAACTGTATTGTTTGTATTACCTTAGAATAAGTCGTTTTTATCTATATACACCGTGGTTCTCCTTACATGGAAGTCACCTCCATATTTGTACCGTAGTCCTAAATGAATAAACTGATTGTCCTGTGGCAGCTACCGTAGCTTCTATGCGTTTCGAAAGGAGCGGTGGACTGAGTCGTTGGATACAATTCACATTCTAACCACTAGATGCCGCTTAAATCTACAGAGTGGACCTTTAAAGGAAAACAACACAGTTTTTCAATATTTTACTATGTTCTTACCTCAACTTGGACAAATTAATACATACCTATTTTTTGTTCAATGTGTGCACATTATCTTGGACAGTGCGTTGTGAATGTGTTAGCATTTAGCCTAGCCCCATTCATTCCTTAGGATCCAAACAGGGATGAATTTAGAAGCCATAAAACACTTCCATGTTTTCTCTATTTAAAGACTGTTACACGAGTAGTTACACAAGTAAGTATGGTGGCACAAAATAAAACGTGGCAGTTTTTTTTAAGTGGATAAAAAATGAGAACTATGTTGTAGGGCTGTGTAAAAAATTGCCTGCGAGTCTCATGCGTGTTTCATCAGTAAAGCCGGTTCTGTGATTAGTATAAAATCGCCATCAGCTGCTTTCAGGTGGAGCGGTATTTATACGTAGTTCACAGAGAAGCTAGGCAAAATCGCATAGATTATCAGAGTCGATTATCTCAATTTTTTTCCAAACTTCTCTGTGAACTACGGCTCTGTATAGTAAATGTCGCTCCATCTGAAAGCAGATAATGGCGATTTTATACTAATCACCGAACCAGCTTTATGGATGAAACGCGCATGAGAATCGCAGGCAAGAATTTTTTTGCACCGCCCTACTATATTGTATGGCGGAAGAGCACTTAGTTTGCAGCACTTGGACCTCGGCGGGCAGTAACATCATCACTCCTGACTACTCCCCCTCTCACTCAAACTTTTGTCAATATTACTGCACCCAAGGTCAAAAAAATGCAAACTAAGGGCTCTTCCGCCATACAATATAGTTCTCATTTTTTATCCGCTTAGAAAAAACGCCATGTTTTATTTTTTATTGCTATACTTACTACGGAATTAAAGCGGCTAGGCTAAATGCTAACACATTCACAACGCGCTGTACAAAGATTAAGTGCACACATTAATGACAGATAGGTATGAATTCATTTGTCTAACAAACTGGCTGATACTGATATTACATGATTTACACAATTTTTCCCAACACACTATAACATCTGACAAACATTATTATTTACAGTATTATTCCGTTTTGGCAAATATTTATTAATTTTACCCAGAGCGAAACAAGACTATTGGTTTGTCATATCTGCCATTTGCATTTACATTAATGCATCAGTATGTATGTTCCTTGGGTTGGAACCCATCACCTTTTGCACTTTTAGTGCAAAGCTTTACCTCTGAGCTATACAGGAACATATAGATAGTTAGAAATAAAAAGAATTTCCACAAGGTATTTGATTCAGAGGTCGGTTTAGTCTCTAGCCAGACCGTTACCAAGCACAGACCAGAAGTTAACTTCGGGCCAGGTAAGTAATGCGGCAACATGCGCTTGTCCTATGAAACCGTCTATAGACCTTTTTTTTTTTTTTTTTGACGATAAATTTCAGTGGACGATACATCAGTGCAAAGGTTTTAATTAGAATCATAGAAGGAGATGCATGAGATGAATCTTATCTAGAGCTGCAACTATCGACTATTTTTTCAACCGATTAATCTATCGATTATTTTTCGATTAATCGAATAGTCTAATGATTTTTTATACATATAATTCCCCAACAAATAATAAATGTAACATCTGCCATTAACGCCAACATTTTATTTAAGCATTTTCTTAATTAAACAAACACACAAACCAAAATTTTCAACATGAAAAATAAAGTGGCAGTGTCACTTTAAAAGAGGCATTATTCACCTTAAACAATAAAATAGGCATATATTAATATTTTAAACATTAGTTTATGATTAGTACATGCATTAACTCAGCATTAGTTCAGACTGAAGTAAAAATAAGTTCATTGTGATTCATGAACCCTTATATAAGATGTAATGGTTATATTATTACTGTTAATATTATTACTATTAGTAGTACTGCATTCTCATTTAACTTTAACATTTAACTTTTCTTAAGTTCCGGGTAAAAAACAAGTTCAGTTAGTATGATCTTCTAATATTTTATAAACAGCGTTTACGCCGCTGTTACTTTAAATAAACGCATGTCAGGAATACCTTACAAGACGAGCTTCTGTAATATCTGCGCACATATTCGCAAAAAAGACGTTCATTGGGAACTCCGCACTGCCAGCTGGCTTTCAGTGCACGCGGGCACATGCCTATCAGTTCTCAATGTGACAGTAACTTATTATTTCATAACTTCTTAATATAAAAACATGTCCTGCTCTTTATTTACTGTTTCAACATACTGCCCAGAAGCGATGCAATGTCACGTCTGTCAGGCGTCTCGCAGCTCGTATTAAACGAAGATGTAAACGCAGCTGTATTAAGCACAATATGTATTGATTCTATTGTTTATAGAGTAAGTATAAAAACTTACTGTAATAGTTCAAATTCTTACGCTGATGTCTCGTCATGTTGAGGTCGGAGAGCTCCAGGTTTTCTTCTTTTAAGATGATCATACACAGGTGTTGCGCTGCTGTGGTATGCCATTTCAGTTTTACACAGTATGTGTTTTATTTGGTCTCTGCTTAAAGTATTCCCACACTTTTGATCGCGTTCTGTCTGTTTGGTATAACACTTGTATCACCCGGTTGGAGCTGAAGCCGCCTTCATTTCAAAATGTAAACAGTGCGACGCATCGACGCATTTCCGGCAAATCGACGTAATTACGTAATCGACGTAATCGACTACGTCGACGCGTCGTTCCAACCCTAATCTTATCACAATGTTTTTACTTTACAACCACTCAATGGCACTTTTGTTCGCATTCAAATGTGCTAAACCTTGTTTATTCGACGTTCGCAGGCATGGCTTCACAGCTGCAGGTTTTTTCCCCTCCGTCTGTGTCTTCCAGTGCCTTCTGCAGGGTGAAAAAAATGAAAGTGGAAAGCTGCGCTTGGGATGCATCCAATGAAGCGTACAGTTCTGTGGGCCAAGCGTATAGCTTCAACCCCGCGGCAGCCCTTTCTTTCGGCACGTCCGGCCTGGTCTTCCCCCCGGCATCACGGGGTCAGGTTGTGGTCCGTGCCGCAGACAGCACCGGGAGCCACCAGCGTGGATCCATCCGCAGAACCTCCCACAACAACCACCACTCGGATTCCCACTCCTCCCGTGGACAGAGGTACGGCCTGAAACGGAAGAACGAGGAAGCGGATGCTTCCGGAGGCGGGGGCAGCGGGAGCGGAAGCGTTCAGATCTTGGAGGAGCTCTCGGCGCCTGCTTTCTCTGCCCGTACGGGAGGAACCGGAACCACCGCCCAGTCAATACCCCACTCCGCCCCCACCACGAAGAGCAGCAGCTCCAATGGGGAGGGCGACTACCAGCTGGTCCAGCATGAGATTCTCTGCTCGGTCTCCAACAGCTACGAAGTTCTTGAGTTTCTTGGTCGGGGCACGTTCGGGCAGGTGGCCAAGTGCTGGAAGAGAGGAACTAATGAGATTGTGGCTATCAAAATCTTGAAGAACCATCCGTCATATGCACGTCAGGGGCAGATAGAGGTATGTTATGATGGCGACTATGCCTTTGTAGTGAGTTAATATTAGATTCTTCATCAAGATTAGATTCGTTTTTGCAGTGTATAGACTTTTGAGTAAAATAGGGATCTTCCGAGTTTGCATCTATGACTTTTGGCCTTAAAGGCGCGCCATTACCTGACGAATAAACAAACAAACTGCAATGCTATGCAGGTGTTGCATTTGTCAACAAGCACTGCCTGGCAACCAAATTGTGAAAGATAACAATGCTGCTTGCACGTGTACAATTATCCACAAAACAACCCATTTAGCATATTTTGCATGTGTCGTTTTTATCATCAGGTGACATTTATTTGCTTAAAAGATCAGAGTCATCAGAGTTTCCATGGTGGTAATCTCATTTCAAACAAACTAAATAGGATGTTGGAAATTTATACTTCCTGATTTGAATGGAACGCAACATGATTGTGATTTCACCCATACACATGCTCAAGTTAATGCTGAAAATCTCTTCCAGGTGAGCATCTTAAACCGGCTCAGTGCAGAAAACGCTGACGAATTCAACTTTGTTCGTTCCTACGAGTGTTTCCAGCACAAAGGCCACACATGTCTCGTGTTTGAGATGCTGGAGCAGAACCTCTATGACTTCCTGAAGCACAGTAAGTTCAGCCCGCTGCCCCTGCGGCACATCCGGCCCATCCTACAGCAGGTGGCCACGGCTCTGATGAAGCTCAAGAGTCTGGGCCTCATCCACGCTGACCTGAAGCCTGAGAACATCATGTTGGTGGATCCCATCCGACAGCCATACAGGGTTAAGGTCATCGACTTTGGATCAGCCAGTCACGTCTCCAAAGCCGTCTGCTCGACTTACCTGCAGTCTCGCTACTACAGGTGGGTGGGATTATCTGTAACCTGTTCATGTTTTCTGATTGTTTAGGAGGCGTTAAATGACCCATTTCATTACCCTGTCATTTTTACTTGTGTTTCTTCAGAGCCCCAGAGATTATTTTAGGTCTGCCTTTCTGTGAAGCCATTGACATGTGGTCGCTGGGTTGTGTCATCGCAGAGCTATTTTTGGGCTGGCCTCTCTATCCAGGAGCTTCAGAATATGACCAGGTCACATATATTATTGTGTTTCTATTATTAAGAAGATGTTTAACTGTTGCCTTTCATATAAACCATCTCTACTGACAAAAATAAAAAAGCCGTTTTGAAATAAATAAAAAATTCCAAGACTTCGGTGTAAAATGCCTAATGTTGGGATTGGCAAACATCTAAACATTTAAAACTAGGCCTTGCAGGTTTTATTTTAATACAGGCATATATTTTTGAACCCCTTATTATGAATCTAAAGATGCTGAACTGGCTCCATATGGCAAATACAGTGGCACATTTTAACGTCATGTATGCAAACTCTGTACAGTTGTAAGACTGGCCTGCAGGCTTGAGAATCGTCTGTGCAAATGGTGTTCAGCTCTGATTTTGTGGCTACTTCATTTGCATAAATCCTTGAAACGAGTGGAAAACAATGCAAGCAATGCATGCAAATAAGCAACAGCATCAATGGATGCGATTCATTCATATTGAAATACCCTGTAGGTTTCAACCTTACCTTTTTTCTCTCTAGATTCGGTACATTTCTCAGACACAAGGGTTGCCTCCAGAGTATCTGTTGAGCGCTGGTACAAAAACCAGACGTTTCTTTAACAGAGGACCAGACTCTAGCTATCCACTGTGGAGGTTAAAGGTCAGTATCAACTCTGCTCCGTTGAATATTTAAGGTCGATTTATAGTTCTGCGTAGGACCTACGGCATGGGCTATGCGGCAGTTTTTATGTATACTTCTGTGTCATTGTTTGGGTCAACGTGCAGATGGCTAGTAGGCAATAGCTGGGTTTCCATCAAAGCGTGAAGCGAATCTTTTCTAATTCTACAAAAAAAGAAAAACAAATTAATGCGAAATAGGTGCGTTTCCATCAAGTTGTTCGAGCGAATGGAAGTGGTATTGGTAACCTAGTACCCAACATTAAGTTAAACAAGTCACGCTTGGACTGCTTTTAGTTATGATATGGCAAGTTACAAATGTATTAGCAGTGCAGCTTGTAATTGGCTAACTGAATTCTGTGCACAGAAAAAGAAATGCAAAATGTTTGATGCAAGGGCATTGCGACGACGTCAAGCTCTATGTATGGGAAAGACGACGTCAGCTGATACAGCTAGATAATCAGTCACGTGGGTTTACTGTTCACTACGTCAGCTTGTTGTGTACTTTGTTAAAGCATCAGCAGTGGGGGAGTTAAATAAACAGCAACTTTTGCTGCTGCTTCAGTTTTTAAATATAGCAGAGACGCGTATGAGGAAATGTGAAGAGGGACACATCAGGACGTGTCTCTGCCTAGGCTTCGTCGTACACTCGATGCAGAACTTTCAATTCGACTTTTATGTAGGGATGTAAGAAAATATTGATGCATGTGGGTATTGTGATATCTCGTCAATTAAGAGAAAACGCTTTTTTTGCCAATTACGAGTTTTACAGCAGTCCATAGTTCCACTGTTTTCCACCAGGTGGCGCTCTTAAACAACGTTTAAAACACTAAAGTATCCACTAAGGCCAAACAGTAAAACACTTACCAAATGTATCTAATTTATCAATTAATTTTTTTATTTGAGAGGTGATAAAAAGAGAACAAATTGAAATAGTTGCCGCTGGCTGGCAACTTTTTTATGCTGGCATGAAAAGAGTTAAATGAAATCAAGGCCCGTCCTTGCTCTCGCAGAATGTGCATATCACAGCTGTCAATCATGACGTAACACCACCGTTTTTATAGCATTAAATAACCAACTAAAAACAAACTAATTTTAAAAACAAACACTTGAATTTACATTAGCGTGATAAAAACTACAGTAAATGACAAACCAGCTTCAGAAAAAAAATTGAAGTGTAATTAAATTGTTTAGTGGTCTCAAGTCCCATGAATAATATGGGAGAGGCAGGATTTATAACCTATACTAGGACCAGTCACTCGCGAGGTGATCGAGACGTTTTGGTTGCACTTTTCAGGGCTTGTGCGGCACGCTTGATACACACCCATACTTAAATGTTATTTTTAACTCTTTCACCGCCAGCGTTTTTAAAAAAAAGTTGGCAGCCAGCGCCAGCGTTTTTCATGATTTTCACAAAAGTTTAATGTCTTCCAAATGTTCTTCTTCAAATATATAAACATACAATATACCAAATGAAAGAACAGACCCTCTGCTTTCAAACAAAAAAAACCGTTTCATCCTACCTTTAGTGGTTCTTTTGTAATCAGCTTTTGAATATGGGTAGGTTTCTGCAAAAACACCACATTTTGAGCAAAAAGCAGAGATAATTCCATTTTTGCGACGGACTTTTCATTGAGATCCCATTCAGAGCGATCTTTAAAACAGACACGGACATGCAGCAGCTTGCCATAGGGCAATACTTCCGGGTTTAAAAAGTTGCGGAAGGGAACCTAGTGGATAATAGTGGTATCGCGGAAAGACGGAAAAACTCGTCATTGGCGGGGAAGCGTTTTCTCTTGATTGACGAGATATCTCGTCAATGGCGGGGAAAGAGTTAAGTGGTTAACTAGTATTCATTGCTAATAACTCGATCTTTCCTGTTTCACCAGACCCCGTCTGAGCATGAAGCCGAAATGGGGATCAAATCCAAAGAAGCTAGAAAATACATCTTTAATTGTTTAGATGACATGATGCAGGTATTTATTAAGACACCTTCTAGATAAACAATCCTCTATTAATCAAAGTCATCGGATTTACTTTAAGTTGTCATGTTTTAGGTCAATCTGCCCAGTCATTTAGAAGGGACGGATTTGTTGGCGGAGAAGGCTGATCGTCGAGAGTTAATCGATCTGTTGAAGCGAATGCTGAGGTTGGATGCCGATAAGAGAATCACGCCGACAAAGACTCTGGCTCACCCATTTGTGACCATGAGCCACCTGCTGAACTTTCCACATAGCTCACAGTAAGCGTTCACTCTCTTTCCTTTTGAAGTAGACGTTGATCACAAGCTGGATAATGGGGTTAATGCGCATGTTAATCTTGCAGCGTGAAGTCATGCTTCCAGAACATGGATATCTGTAAGAGAAGGAACAGTAGCTACGAAAGTGGGAAAGCCCTGTTTGCTGCTAATGCTGTTCCTGGAACAGCAGGAAACCTGACTGTGACTTTCAGCAGCCAGCTCAACCAGCACAGCCAGGTGAACCAGCTGGTTAAAAATACATGCCTAGTGCAAAGTCCCACACGTGGCAGGCCTTTTAACTTTTTTTTGGAAATTTTGCACAGGTTCCATCTGGGGGCGGAGCAGTTCCTCTCCTCAACTACCAACCGGCGCTTTACCAGCAGGCCACAATAAACATACCAGGACTGGCCCAACCCAGCATTCCCTTGCAGACCCGACCCACTCAGCTGTGCGCTCAGACCGAACCTTTCCAGCAGACCCTCATCGTTTGCCCACCAACTACTATACAAGGTAAGCTGGAGCATGGTGCACTATGGGTTTGTGAGGTGAACCTTAAAGGGATAGTTTGGCCAAAAATGATATTAAACCCGTGATTTACTTACCCCCCCAAGCTGTCCGAGTTGCATATGTCCATCGTTTTTCAGACAAACACATTTTCGGATATTTTATAAAATGTTTTAGATCTTTCAGTTGATTAAATGTAATGTTACGGGGTCCACCCATAGTCCACGACACAAATTAAATCCAAACGGCTCCAGGATGATAAACAAAGGTCTTCTGATGGTAATCCGCGCGGTGTTGTTGTAGAAATATCCATATTTAAATCTTTATTAACGTAAATAACTACCTTCCGGTAGCGCCGCCATCTTAGTCGTGTCCGCATTCAGGATGAGAGCTTACGCAGCCTACGGAGGCTACTCTGCTGCTGCTCTGTGCCCCCGCCCTCCGAATTTGTCATGCGTCACTAAGAAAAGTGCGTACACTACGCTAATACTCTCTCCTGAATACAGAGGAGTCTAAGATGGCGGCGCTACCGGAAGGTAGTTATTTACGTTAATAAAGTTTTAAATATGGATATTTCTACAACAACACTGCGCAGATTACCCTCAGAAGACCTTTGATTATCATCCTGGAGCCGTTTGGATTTGTTTTGTGAAGGATGGACGCACTTTTTTTGGACTTGAAGGTCGTGGACTATGGGTGGACCCCGTAACATTACATTTAATCAACTGAAAGATCTAAAACATTTTCTAAAATATCCGAAAATGTGTTTGTCTGAAAAAAGATGGACATAAGCAACTCAGACAGCTTGGGGGTGAGTAAATCATGGGTTTAATATCATTTTTGGCCGAACTATCCCTTTAAATTGCTAAATGTTGGTAGGTTGATCAACAAGGCTGATGTACAAGTTAAAGGCGGGGTGTATGATTTCTGAAAGCCAATGTTGATATTTGAAATCACCTAAATAAACCTACGCCCCTACCCCAATAGAATCTGGACCTTTTTTTGATAGACCCGCCCCACAAACATGCAACCCAGGCAACAATGTCATTTAGTAGACATGCCCCTTTTTCCAAGTGTTTTTCAAAAATCATGCACCCCACCTTTAAACGTCACATGAAGGACCTTAATTTTTTTGGATGTATAGTTAATATATTTTTTTGTTCCTAAAGGGCTTCCATCTTCTAGTAAGACATCCAGCTATAGAATGGAGAACGGAGTTCCTGTTGTCCAGCAGAACCAGTCCTCGCAACCCCTTCAGATTCAACCGAGCATGCTTGCGCAGGTAAGGCCTGCACCTCATGATGATCTATAAACAAGTCAGATCGAGTTGAAGCAGAAATTGCAGATCCCTGGGAGGGCCAGTAAGTGGCACGTGACATCGCAGCCTTGTACCCTTGACCCGAGTCTGACTTTTGGTTTAATCTTTCCATGCTTTTCGCCCCTTTCCCTCCATGGCGCCTCTTCTCCGTAGGGCTCCTGTACGCCTCTGATGGTGGCCACGCTGCACCCTCACACAGCGGGAGTGGCATCCCAGTACCCGCTGCCCCTGGCACTGGGCTGTGGGGCAGGAAGGCCTGCCCTACTGGAGCAGACAGCCACAGTGCTGGTAAAGAGAGACCCACCCAGTGTTCTAGCACTAACATCATCATCGACCCTCCACCCTTTTTCCTCTTCCCTAAATCCTGCTTGAGTTTCCTTCTTTTGTCTTCGTGTCTGTCCTTCTGATCTCTCTTACTACGTTTTGTGACGTTCCTCTTGAGCTCTATCATATTCTTGTTTTTTTGTGTGTAAATATTTCATTTTGATCTTTCAGTTATTCCCTCTTTCTCTGTCCTTCTGGTCTCTCTCTCCCTCCCCCATTCCTCCCCATCAATCTCTTTCAGCGCAGGTCTGCTACAGGGCATGGAAGGCATGTGCTGACTCTTCTGTGCTTTGCTTGCAGCTTCATGTTGTGTGATTTTTATATTCCCTGACCTCCCCCCACCGTCTCTTCGGCTCTCCTTCTCTCAGGGGAGAAGACTGACCTTGTCCACAGCTCAAAAACACTCACAATCACATTCCTCTCTCTCTCATAGCCGTATCTGTCCGCAGGTCCTCTAGTGCTGCCCGTACCGGCATGGCAGATCTTTTGGCCAGTTTTTTCTGACTGTTTAACCCCCATGATTCTTTCCAACAGGTTGCCAGACTATACTTTTTCAACGCCCCCCTTTCTTTGTTTTTTACGCCCATATGATTTTTTATTTTTGAGCATGCAAGTGCTTGTCTTGGCTTTTGAAATCATTTAAGTTGGCTGACGCTAGATGCTGCCTCTGGGGAGGAGATTTATTTTGTGCATTCATCAATTATTTATTATTCGTTATTGTTTAGTATAAATGTGTCCGTGTTTTAACAGCATGTTAGATGAAGGTCTGCGACATCATGGCATGTTTAGGGGGCGTGCACACCAAAGCTTAAACGCCAGGCGTGTTGACAGCTTTTTTTAGCTTAGGGGTTTGGTTGCTATGATTATTCTGCTTTGTTTATCAGTCGTTGAACTGGTTAGTGGTTGTGATATTTGTCCCACCCCTCCTCCTTTGTGATTGGACGTCAGAGTGAAAAGTGACATTGACGAGCATGGGCAAAAACCCACCAGCTGCTGGTGTTTTTGAGTTTTGAAAAGCGCTGCGCTTTGATTGAAAACATCCGCCAGCGTAAACGCTTTGGTGTGCATGCCACCTTATAGATGTTTAAGATTTACATTTGATGCATTTATGTAGTGATGCAGGTTTGCTTTTACCCACAAGCGAGTTTTAATTTTACAGTCACAGCCATACACAATGAATCTCATTGCAGTCGCAAGTGTGACTAAATCAGGCACTCTTTTTTTTTTTTTTTTATTATTCAGCAGGCCTGGCCGGCGGCCACCCAACAAATCCTCATTCCCTCAGCGTGGCAGCAGGTGCCAGGCATGGCCATCCACAACTCAAGCCACCAGTCAGTCGTGACCGAATCACCTCTGGAGGCTCTCCTGTCTGAAAGTTCAGCACAGAAAACACCAAGCTGGAGGTAAACCATTTTTAAGAGTCACCTTGATGGTATGCTAACACCATAGATGAGTCCTCAAAGCTGATTAGTGGTTGTCGTCGTCCTGCAGGGCATCTCAGAGCGGTCAGCACAGCAGCGTTCTCCAGCAGAACCCGCACATCCTGGCTGGTCTCGATCCCGCTCAGACCTTGAGTCGAGGAACGTCAGCAGTCACACGATCGCAGAATAAGAGAAGCAGGATCTGTTGTAACAATGGCAGCAGGTTATTAACTGCTGATTTTTGTTTATTTTAAAGCTTTAATACCCTAATTCTCATCATCTCTTTATTTTTTATTTTCAGCAGTTCTCTGGTGGGCTCCCAGGCATACAGTGCCACCATCACACAGCCCATCATTATTTCTGACACCCCCAGTCCTGCAGTCAGTGTTATCACCATACATAGTGATTCTGAGGAGGAGGATGAGAGGAAGTTTCACCCTGCTAGGTAGGTTTCAGTATGATGTTTTATGTTTCCTGTACACATTTTCTCATCGTTTGTACTTGCACTGACAATTTTATCATGAAAATTGAAGCTACAATGTATTTGCAATAGAATACCAGCTTACTACATGCTTTGCAATGTTTACTTTACGTTGTACAGCATGATTGATTCATTAAAGGCGCAAAAGAGGATGTTTTTCGCCGACTGAGAATCCAAAAACGGTTACTGGGTTTTTTAAATGAGCGCATGCGTAAGAACAGCCTCCCTCCTTCACAGCTCATTTCTAGGGAACGCCTTCCAAAACTCGTGCACGAGTATTTGAACACGATCGTTTGTTTAACACAGGCATATATGCTATGTCGCGTGACTCGCGTCAGTGGATTCATTATGTGAAATGATGATAATAAACAAATAAGACGTTAAAATGTTAGATCAGTCGACGCTACTTTTTAAAGGGTAACTCGACTATGAAAAGTTATATGCTTTAAAACTTTATATTTACCTTCTACTACTAAAATCAGTTTATAGAAACGGATCAAATAGTTTCATTACTTAAAAAAAAAAATTAAACATGCAATACTCATTTTAACCTATGGGGGCCGCCATTGTTTCTCACGTTATGGGTCTGTGTAATGGTTGTGGTGAAATATTACTACAGTTTACAATAATAAATACTATGGTATGCAGTGTAGTTTTTCAGGTGAGAATGTTTTACTTCCCACTCCCACTTTCTTGCCTCTCAGATCGTCTTTATTTTGATCTTTTTTTTTAGATTTTCTCTGTTGTTCATCATTTATGTTACTCTGCAGTTCATATTGAAAGGGCTGAGCAGAATACATTGATGACATTGACTTTCATATAGAGGCTGTTTACACTTGGCATTAACATGCGTTTTCGTCAATCGGATCACAAGTGGACGACGTTAATGCCAGGTGTAAACGGTGTTCAAAACGTTTTGAGCTCGTCCACTTTCGACCACTTTCAATCACATCCAGAGGTAGTCGAAACCACTTTCGATCGGATCGCTTTAGAGTTGCGGAACGCATGTGTGGTTGAACGTGTTCGAACAGCCACACGCGACCGCCTTCTCTCCGCCCATTTATCTAATCTGAGGTATTAAACACAAGGTTTAGGCCTTTTTTTACTTCTGGCGTGAACATACGGTGAACAGCACTATTTTTAGCCTTTCATTGATAAAACTACTGCGGGTGTTCTCCGTAGTTTCGTTTTGAAAGCGTGAAAGTTGCGCGATCCTATTTCATCAATTGCGCTGAAAATTCAGAGAAAGCTCCAACATATAAACGTACAAAACACTGTGCAGCATGTATACTTGCTAAACAAGCAGCGGACTCCGACATAATATTAGTTTGCGTCCATATAAACTCATATTACTCCCGCTCGGGTTTGAATGACAGCAGAGAGACTCGCCTACCGTCTCACGGACCGTCCCCTCACAGTATTCAGGACAGAAGCGGTCGAAAGTGGACAAAAGAGACGGATTTAAATACCAGGTGTAAACGTAATGTGTCTCTCTCGTCCACTTGTGATCCGAAAACACATCTTAATACCAAGTGTAAACAGCCCCATAAATCCCGGTGTTATCTATTAATCCACACATGTGTTTATAGTCAAGATCCTCTTTAACATTTTTGTTTTGTTTCAGCTGTGGCCCCAGCCAGAGAACTAATGTGATCAGCTGTGTAACGGTCCATGACTCCGACTCCTCTAATGCCAGCCCTTTAACTCCCAAAGTCAAGAATGGTCACACAGGGGTGCAGTCCTCACGCCTCTCTAAATCCCTGGCAGTGGTAGCGCCATCTGTGAAAACGCAGCCTGGGGAGATCTCTATATCAGCCAAAGTCCCATCAGCTGTAGGTGAGTGCTAGCTGTAATGCCAGCGATGCTGTGTAAGCAGTGCATCTGCCTCTGATGCATCCCAGGAGCTTGGGTCATGTCCCAATCCCATTAACGCTTTCCTGTCACCTCCTCTCACTGTGCCAAATTAAAGAAAAAAAAATGTTTTGCTGCTCTAGGCCTCGCTCCGAACTACTACATGAAGCCTAAGAGAGCCGCCACAAGACAGCCCAGTAGCTCAGGGGGGAGCGCTACTGACCACCAACAAGATCTTGGCAGATCCCAACCACTTAACCTCAGTCAGGTGAGCACCTGAATACTTTGGCGGCAGTAGTAGTGTAGAATAAAGTTCACGTTTACGATTTTCCGTACATTTTTTTTTTTCCCCAGACCACTGTCTCCTCATCGCAAGAATCAAGCAGCGGCTCGTCTACCCTGCGTCGACATCACACCTACCCGCCAGCCTCTTCTCATTACTGTCTCCAAGAGGCGCCATCTTTCACCAGCACCCCCAGTCTGTACACCTACCCCGCCCCTGGGGCCCTTAGCTCCGCCTCCCACATGGAGCATTTGCTCGTCCAAGGCTCCTCCCCCTCCATACACATCCCACCCTCTAGTCACTATGCAGCCAGTCTTATCCCAAAGGATTCTTTAGGGGGCATGGTCCACGGACTCTCCGCCCACTACCAGCAACATTACCCCGCCCACCCTTACGTAACCACGAGCACCAGCACCACTAGAGGAAGCGGGACGTACAATGGCTATCAGCTCAGCCCTAGAAGAGTCGCCCAGTATCCCTACATATGAAACGTACACTGATGACATTGGATTTTATGACCGAAATATTGCTGCGATTGGTTTTAAACTCATTTTATTTATGTCGATTGTTTTAGAAATATATTTTAGTCTGCATCTGTCCACTCACTGAAAGGTCCAGTGTTGGGTTAGTTAAGGTTATTTACTTAGTCCCAGGACTTCTGACATGGTTTAATCTCAAGCAATAGCAGAATAATGTTGAAATGCTGACATAAGAAACGGGGGATCGTGATAACCGTATATTGTTTTAAACTAAAATCCTTACACTAATCCTTTAACCTCATTTATACGCCTTTGTTTTTTTCGATTTTACATTCGATGTTGTTTTATTGTAGGATCTTAAATTATGTTTGATTGTGAAGCTGACTGGTTTTCAACCACTTTACTGGAAGGTCAAGTCATGAAAGATGTGAAAAGGAAAAAAAATGTGTGTACCCTTGTATTGTTATTTAATTTAGCAGTGTATGTTAGTTAAATCAACGGCCTGGTAGTGTAGTAGAGCGTATGTACTGAGAAGTGTAAGTGGATATGATACATACATTTTCCTGTTTTATTTTAATGCTAGAATTATGTCAAGATTAAAGCGATGTGATGTTAAGGCAAAAAAAAAAAAAAATGTGCCGATAGTTAACACATCACCTAGAAAACCATAAACGCTCACAGTTTTCTGACATTGTGTGGTTTGCAGCATTTGTGAGTAGTCTGCTTGTCAAACTAGAGTACACCAAAAATACACTGTCCATGAGCACAGATCGATGATTTGAGGACATTCGTGGGGCAATTATGCTATTTATAGAGGACAGTTAATGTTGTGATATCTGAATAGATCTTTGAAATTCTGCTTAAAATGACACTGTGACTGACCGCTGCGGTCCTCTTTGTTCTGGTCTCAATAACATGATGTGCCTTGACATTCTCTTACACGTGTTTGGCAGTGTTTTTGAGTTCTGAGAGCGTTTCGCGTCGACCGAGAAAAGTACTGTATACATTTTGTATAATGTCAACAACCAATTTAAACACCTCTGTTGTAATGCCATCCAATAAACAAACATCAATTCCCTTTTGTGTCTCATTGCTGTGTTTAGCTTATTTTTACTAGTAATTAAGGGAAACTGGTCACTTGAAGTAAATATATTTTAGTTTATAAAGAAAACAAATAATACAAAGTGTCTGTGGGATCTTCTGTGTATAAAAAACATTTCTATATTTAAACAAAATAATGAAACAAAATGGAAATTTTGAAAATCTTCGAGTGTGAAGTTTTTTTGGCTCTTGTTATGAATAGTTATTTAAACTAGCCTGCTCCAAAAAAGTAAAACGTTTACATTTAGCATCAGTGTTCGAATTATGCCAAAGATTGTGAGGGTCCCCTAGCTAGCATGCGGCCCCCCCTTGGGTACGGTGCATCCCTTCGCGGCCCCCCAAAAGAAATATATGACACAAAACATTCTGAAACGTAATCATTTTAATTAAACAAAACATATTAAATTATACAACGTATTGCTGTTGGTTAGAGGTTTGATTACACAGAATTTATGATAAATTAATGTATTTTATAAAACTGGGACCCCCTGGCCCTCCATTCATAGGCATGCGAATGTGTCAGACCAAAAACTCAAGCTTGTGCAAAGATATTTCGCTGTGTACCAAAATTCAAGTCTGGTACCCTCTGACCTGCAAATTTGTATCACATGGAGACGTGAAAAGTAGATAATAGTTTTGGCTAGATGGGATAAAGCTACAGTCTAAATCTTGCGAGATGTACGGTTTAGGGTTAGCTTTGGGGCAGAAAAACAGCAGTTCTGGCTAGATTTCACGAAATGATGACCTTAGCTGTATCCCTTCTAGCCACAACCGTACAACACCGGTACGGTGTGACAAGATGGTAGTATTAGGGTGTTTTCACACATACACTGTTTAGGTCGGCCCAAATGACGTGACGGTCCGAGTACGGTTCTTTGGGTCAGTGTGAACACAACAGCCGCACTCTGGTGCACACTAAACAGTTTTTAATAGAACAGTTTCGCGTTAAAGCAAAGAAACTTCACAAAGACGTGCAACGTTTATCTCCATATCTTGCTACCGTCGCTTTTCCTGTCAGGCTGGTTGTCGTGGAAACATGGGGGGTGGTCATGATACGGTAAGCGATGACTGTTGTCACATGGTGTACAGTGCGGCGTTTCGAGTACGGTAAAAACAACATATGTGAACACGGACCGCACTAACTGAAAAATTATACATTGTTTTTAGGTGCAGTCCAAGGCCGCACCACGGTGCACACCAACATATGTGAAAACACCCTTATCTGCATACTTAAATTCTGCGGTGATCGCCCCTTTATAATGGCTGCCGTGTCCGTTAAGTTCTCAAGACTACCCTGCTGAAAAAAACAGCATACCAGCAAGACCAGCATATGTTGTGTTTTGGTGCTGGTTTGCTAGTGAACACCAGCTAAACCAGCATCAAACCAGCATTAGCACCAGCTAAACCAGCACTAAACCAGAATTAGCACCAGCTAAACCAGCATTAGCACCAGCATCCCATGCTGGTCATACCAGCATATGTTGTGTTTTGGTGCTGGTATGCTGGTGACCACCAGCTAAACCAGCATAGACCAGCATAATTCCCATGCTAGTCCATGCTGGTTTGATGCTGTTTTTTTCAGCAGGGTATAGGGCAGGGGTGGGGAATACTGGTCCTAGAGGGCCATTGTCCTACAGAGTTCAGTTCCAACCCTTATTAAAAATCAAATCAAAATCTTCAGGATTACTTGGAAATAAAATGCAGGTTTGTTTGATTAGGGTTGGAACTAAACTCTGCGGGACAGTGGCCCTCCAGGACCCAGGGTTCCCCACTCCTGCCATAAGGTTTCACATTTGTCATTTAAGTTTTGAAAAGGGTGCTCATGGGCACCCCCTTTTTTTAGTCGATATGCGCCCTTGATGCACACATTTCCTAAGCCGACACTTGTGCAAGCTTGTGCGGTAGACTTCTTCAAAGCATGAAAGGTCAAAGCGAACTCTTGGGCCTTGTCCCAAATGGCACACTTCGGACTTGTGGACTTCTCAGAGTCCACACTTTGATGACATCATGTAGGGCAGACCTTAGGGGACCCTTGACGTGAGTCCAAAAGGGTGCACTGGAGTCGTATTTTCGAACAGACTCGAGCGCTACGCCGGAAAAAGAAGAGAAGTTGCTCATCGCTGTGAACTCCTATCCGTCATCTGACTGCTCTTTAGCAAGGACTTCTGGGTTGGTAAAGTGTGTGGAGCCTGCAGCAGTGTGGGCTTTGCCGAAGACTGAATCAATGGTGCAAAGGGGGTGATGATGAGCACACTTCGAAGCGTTAAAATGACAGATGAGACACCCTACGGACTCGTAGACTAACCAAGCATACGCATTTTAAGACCATACCGAAAGACCACATGATATGGGTTTGGGTGCTATTTGGGACAGGGACTGAACCTGCTGCGTCCCAATTCGACTACTAAGCCCTAGTATGTACTTTTTTTAATTGGAAAAATACTTTTGAGTGCAGCGCAAAACAGTATGCACACACTGTGTTACATTCTAACCCAAAATATGAAGGTGATCCCTACTGAAAAATCCAGCTAAGTTCCAGAGCTGGTTATGGTTGGTCTCTCTGCTTGGTTTTAGCTGGTGTAGCAAGCTGGTCTAGCTGTGTTTTGGTCTCTGGTACTGGGGAAATATTAGCCGTTTAAGTGCGCATACACTTCAAATTTTGACCTAAAAACACCATCCGGGAATACTATGATTTGGAACCTACTTATTCTAACTTTGAATGCTATTTAGGATGGATAGTATGCAAATTGGAATGCAGGGTCAACCCAACCCACACATATTTCAAGGTTCTCCAGTTGGACTTTTATGAAAATCTGACTTTTTGCATGTTTAAGTGCTACGGCACATTTTTGCTCACACCTATAAAGTGGCATTATTAACATGTTAAAATTAATTATCTGTATGATATTTTGAGCTTTGCAAACATACTCTGGGGACAACAAAGATTTATTTTACATCTTAAAAAGTCTTGTGAAATGTCTCCTTTAAAAGAACACACATATTAATTTATCAGGATATGGCATAAAATATAATTATAGGCTGTTAAATATTTCGGCTATTTTTATAAACTGGGGTAGAAATTGTGGTTGTCGTGGTAGCGTATGTGTAAACATTACATTAAAATGGCATACACAAACACTTTTTTGTCACATGTAAAAATGACGTTATCATCCCGTCCACTAGATGGAGCTTTTGCTAAATGTTGAAGTAAGAGCAGCATGACTTCAGTCTGTGGTTGTGGACAGCGGAAGTGCAGAGAACTGCGCGTGCATGTATGTGTGTACAGAAATAATGACGCGTATAAAACTCTCCCGCACTTTCCCGTTAAATCGTATCTGTCTGCTCTTTTAAATGTGTACGGTTTGTGTTATTTCTTAGGTTTGTGTTATGTGTCGAAATTGCGTGTTTTGTTTAGAGAGGCAGAGGACAGCTGCAGCTTTTACACATCAGCACATCAGCTGTTTCTGCACAACATTATAAAGATGAGCCACGAGCACAGTAAATGATCTGTTTGACAGCCATCTACAAGGTAATGTGAATTGTAAATGTCATATTTGATTGTGATCTCATTTTAATTAAGATGGCATGTTGTGTAATCTGTTTTTAAATTATTGAAATTATAGATGTAAGGTTTCCGAATTTTATTTTTTGCTTTATTTTTTCATTTCAGTTAACATATTCTAGTGAATCGTTTATACGTTTAAATCGTTTAAAATGAATAAAAACCCATAAAGAATTTTCTATTTATAATTATTATATTTATAGCAGAGGTATTTTTCATTTGAGATGTAGGCTGTCGCGATTAATCGTATACAAAATAAAAGTTCGTGTTGCAAATATTTGTGTGTAATTGTTATGTATAAATACACACATACATGTATGTACTTTTACATTTAAGAAAAATGATACTTATGTATATATTTTTTTAATGTATGCAATAAATAGGGCTGTCAAAAGATTAATCACGATTAATCATATATACAAATTAAAAGTTTGTGTTTTCATAATATATGTGTGTGCACTGTGTGCAATTATTTTGTATATATAATTACACACGCATGGATGCATGTATTTTAGAAACATGTACATGTATTTATTTAGATTTAATAATTTAATAATTACACACAACACACAAATATATTGTGCAAACACAAACTTTTATTTTGTATGTGATTGTATGCCACAATTAATCTTTTGACAGCCCTAAATCAATAATGTTGCAGTTTAACACAGAACATACAATAAAACACACAAAATATAGACTTTTATATGTAATACTTTTTCTTGATAAATTAATAAATATATGTATGTATGTGTATATATATATGTATATGTATATGGCATAATTGTTTTCCTTATCATTTCTTTAGCAACATCATGAATTTGGTCCGTCTTGTGTGTCGCCATAAGACAGCCCTGGCCTTAACTTTCCTATTCCTGTTTGCCGTCGTCCTCATTTTCCTCGCCAAATGTACATCCGAGACGCTCAAATCACCTGATTCTCCAGGAATTGCACCACGGGCTGAGTCACGACAGAAGCATACTGCAGGGTCTTCTCATGCCAAAGACCTCTCAGCGTTCCTGGTGGTTCTCATCACCACGGGCCCGAAGTACACCGAACGTCGCAGTATAATCCGGAGCACCTGGCTGACCAAGCACGATCCCGATGTGCTCTATTGGTTCGTCATCGGTACCGAGGGTCTACCGGCTGAGGACCTCCAAAACCTTGAAACCGAGCAGGTCCGTCACCACGACCTCCTCTTGCTCCCCGACCTCCGGGATTCTTACGAGAACCTTACGCAGAAGCTGCTACACATGTACTCGTGGTTGGACCAAAACGTGGACTTCAGGTTCGTCCTGAAGGCTGATGACGACACCTTCGCTCGTTTGGATCTTCTCAAGGAGGAGTTGAAGACAAAGGAACCCAGCCGCCTCTACTGGGGTTTCTTCTCCGGTCGCGGGAGAGTGAAAACGGCCGGGAAATGGAAGGAAAGTGCCTGGGAGCTGTGTGATTACTACTTACCCTACGCTTTGGGTGGGGGTTACATACTGTCTTCTGACCTCGTGCACTACGTTCGGCTGAATGTGGGGTTTCTGAAGACGTGGCAGAGCGAGGATGTGTCTTTGGGGGCGTGGTTGGCCCCTGTAGACGTAAAACGAGTTCACGATCCACGTTTTGATACGGAGTACAAGTCGCGTGGATGCAGCAATAAGTATCTGGTCACTCACAAGCAAAGTTTAGAGGACATGTTGGAGAAACATCAGACGTTACAGAGGGATGGGCGTCTGTGCAAGGAGGAAGTCAAACTGAGGCTCTCCTATATTTACGACTGGGGCGTTCCACCTTCCCAGTGTTGCCAGCGCAAAGATGGCATCCCGTGATCTTAACCATTATCAGTTGCTATTTATTTATTTATTATCAATGTTGTGTTTGTTGACCTGAAATTGTACCTTTTGAAAAGGATATTTTAACGTGTTATGGTTGGAGAATGGTGTATGTGAGATGTTTTACGCTGCCTATGAGGTCAGTTTACTGTTTGTGGCATTGAATGACTCTTAAGATTTTGGCTTAAGTGGTCTCTGTGATCACATTTTTTTTTTTGCTGTATTGTCTGCCTAAACTTTATTCTTCGTGTGATGTCCACTGATTGAATTTCATTGTCTGTACATTGTACTTTTATATACACGTGAATAGAAAATTGAACAAGGGGGAAAAAGCAAGAAAGAAGATGTTTATTTTCAGGACAGATAATAAAGTTATTGGATGAAACACATTTTTTATTACAATGGAAACTTAAAAGATATAGCATTAAAATAAAAGCATTAAATAGTGATAACACATACATGTCAATGAGTCTTTATGGCAGCATTTAGTGCGTTTATCACTGAATTGAATGATCTCGAAACTTTTATCAAAGGGGATATATCATGAAAATCTGACTTTTTTCATGTTTAAGTGCTATAATTGGGTTCCCAGTGCTTTTATCAACCTAGAAAATGTGATAAAGATCAACCCAGTAACTTAGTTTTAGTAAACCATTCTTTGCAAGCATGTGAAAAAATAGCTAATTGAAATGTGGCTCCCCTTGTGATGTCAGAAGGGGATAATACCACCCGTTAATCCTCACAGCACTGCCATTTAGTGCAGGGATCAGCTCATTTGCATTTTAAAGAAAACACCCCAAAACGGCACATTTTTGCTCACACCTACAAAGTGACAATTTTAACAAGTTATAATAAATTATCTATATGGTATTTTGAGCTAAAACTTCACATACATACTCTGGGGACACCAAAGATTTATTGGACATCTTTAAAAAGTCTTGTGAAATGTCTCCTTTAAATGTTTCTTTTGTGTTGTTTCTATGCTGCATTCATTTCTACATTATTAATATGGCCCGAAAGAAAAGATTTGTTGCATAATTTAA
Source organism: Paramisgurnus dabryanus (assembly GCF_030506205.2). Taxonomy (NCBI): domain Eukaryota; kingdom Metazoa; phylum Chordata; class Actinopteri; order Cypriniformes; family Cobitidae; genus Paramisgurnus; species Paramisgurnus dabryanus. The sequence goes on along the minus strand of NC_133350.1, from coordinate 24,802,455 downwards.
ATCTGCAGGGACCTGGCAATACTATGTAAGATTTGTCATATTCTTGGTGGTCACAATAGATAATTTTGTGATACTTGACCTTGAGTGTATTCATTCAAAACTGACATCACAGTCTTTTACCTGCTTGTTTTTTATGCACCTGTGCCAGCGCTTTGTATTTTATATTGTAATGTACTGTAACGTTTTAGTATGTATTGTGACATGAATTAAAACGTGTTCCTGTACCTCAGTTGGTAGAGCATTGCGTTAGCAGCGCAGAAGGGTTTGGGTTCGATTCCCAGGGAACACACATACTGATATACTGATAAAAAGTTGTATAGATTGAATACAATTCAAGTCACATTGGATAAAAGCATCAGTCGAATGCATAAATGTAACATGCTAGTTTTGGATTGTGTCCGCTTAGAAAAATGGGTGTTGGCCCAATGCTACATCTTGGCATTCAAATATTTTTTACAGTATTGTAAGGTCAGGAAATACTTGCACAGCTTCAGTATTGTTATTTATGGGCGATGTTGAAAGAAAACCAAAATCAAATCAGCAAAATATCAAAATAAAAATATGGGGGGGTTAAGCAACCCAGCATAGGTTAAATTACAACCCAGGTTACGTTTGTCTTACTGTTAGTACGAATAAAATATCCTGGTAAACCGCTGGCAAAAATTGAGGGTTGGATTGATCATTTGATGTGTTAACATACAGCAATTTTTTAGAGAGATCTGCCTTTTTGCTTTTCCAGAACTGCTAAGGTCACGACCAGCTAAAAGCTTCAATCTGATCCCTGAGCTGAGCTGGATTTAACCAAATCTTACCGTGACAAAGCATCAGTTTAGACTATTATCACATTTTCCCTTAAACTGTTTAACACTATGAAGGAACTGCTAAATGGAATTAGTTAAATGGATAATTTAAGTAAAAAAAATGGCTCACCATTTGTGACTGACCAGCAGTTTAGGATGTTACCCTCCAAAATGGAGTTGGACAATTTTTTTGACAGATAAGCTGCTCCTGGCCTTTTAATCGGTTGAGAAGTCACACAGCTGGAATTTTCTGATGGACAGAGAGTTTGCATATAATTTATTGTTAGATATACAGACTGTACTGACTTTGTGTAAACCATATATCCTTTCAAGAAAATAAGAAAGGGCTGGAAAATAGGCTCCTGGTTTTTGGTTCTTGTGTACCATTCTGTCTGAAACAACCTAATAAATTGTTTCTGTCTGAAATTGCATTTAATGTACCTATAGCTGCTTTCACATCTTTTATTACTAGTTTTGTTTACAGTTATTTTGTTTCATTCTAACACAAAATGTGAAAAACATGTACAGTTGAAGATTGATGTTGTCCCAGGGGCGGATCTACCGGGGTGGCACGGGGTGGCAGTTGCCACCCTAAATAAAAGCATTGCCACCCCATATGCCACCCCAGCGCGGGTATCCTAATATATATAATTTATACCCGAGTAGGCTCTTTTAACCAGAAAGGCAATGTAGTTTTTCTCTGCGTGTGTTTGGGGGTGGGAGACACATATCTGACGATGATTGGTGTGTGTGTCTTAGACGGGGTGGGACAACCACATAGCTGATGGTGATTGGCTTAATTTCCATCGTTAGCCAACCAGAGGCAGCAGAGTTCATACACAAGCATGCAGTCAGTCCGAGCAGAAAGTCTTTTACAGTGTAAAAAAAGTCCGCGCAGATTTGCCAACTTAGTGACTTGGTCGCTAGATTAAGAAACTTTTTAGACCCCTTTAGCGACTTTATTTAAAAAGCGACTAGGACAAATCTAGCGATCTTTTCTGGCGTGGTTGGAGACGTTTGGAAACTGCGGTGAAAGGATGCATCGCCCCATCCAAGGCACTCACATGCAGCCCGGTTCTCGCGCTGCAGTCCATCCCTTCCGAGTCGCACAAACCCGCAACAACAGAGCGATGGGAAGTACAACGAGCTCAAAACAAAGGTAGCGGACGCAAGCACAAAGTATAAAAAGCACAAATGTTACTTTTCCATCGTTGAGGTTAAAGGCAAGAATGTTTATGAACGTGCAACTTATGCCCATGAAGAAAGAGTCTCTTCACGTCTGTAGCGAGGAATTCTGATCTAATAAAGCACCTCACATCATCACATGCTGCCAAAACAAATTCTCTTTAGTGTCTTAAAGTGGTTAAGTTGAGCATCACATCAGCAAATCAGAGTACTAAATACGGTCATATTTATAGATAAATGTTGCATCAGGATAAAAATACAAAAATTAAACTGATGTTAAATATTGCACGAGGTAGTTGCTTGGTAGTTAAAACAACTGAACTGCAGTTTTGTGTAAGCAGTAAATATATTTTAAGCAGTTCTTTCTAGAGTTAGCCCGTCATGTCTTGTTAGCTACTGCAGCAATCAAAATATTCCATACGTGCATATGAAATCACTCGTTATGATATAGTCTGATGTTTTTATATGTCTTCGTTAAGGAGACAAAACTATTCAGTGTTGTGTATGTTTAGAAAGCTTGAAAGACAACTTAATGCGGCATTTTCCAGAATACTATGAAAAGAAAGGCTGATATCCATTCTTTTTACCAAAAATAATAGAAAAATCAAATACTATGAGAGTGGAAGGTACAAATAAAACAGAAAAATATGTTGTGGAAGGGAAAGGAATAGATGAAGTAATGAAGGAAAGAAACATATGGATGGCAAAGAGCTAAAAAGAAGTGAACAAACAGAAATCCATCATGAAGTGAGTGAAAGGATTAAAGAAGAGGGTTATGAGAGAAAGAGATGTTTGCCTTTCAAATATGTTTAACATTAATATAAACTAGGCAAACCTATTTTATTTATATAACAGTCTTTATACCATTATGTTCAACCAGTCAGTGTTTTTAGATATTGATAAGCTGTATGTATTAACTTAGTATTAAGACAAAGGGTGCTACAGAGATGCTAAATGTAGCTGCTTTGGTACTTACTTATAGGAACATTTGTTGTTGCGTTTATTAATGTTATAAAAATTTGAGGTCCAGTGTTCACCGAATATAGTATATACAGTATATAATTTCTTGAATCCACGACAACCATGCAAGGACGCTTACTTCATTGCCACCCCTTGTAGTTCTCATGCCACCCCCTTGCCACCCCATAAATAATTTTCTAGATCCGCCCCTGTGTTGTCCACAATAAAAACATCATTTGTAGTCTTATTGACAGTGTAAGTCTTTTTCATTAGCTCAAATGTATGAATAAAAAAGATGACAGATTTAATGTAAAGTGACTTTTATCCCAAAACATGTAAAGAGTTGTTAAATCTTACTTGTGCATTGTAATATAACAGTATTTCAGCAGGAGGTAGATGGCACGCTGTGCCTCATACACATAAACATCAGTTGTGTTGAAGTTAAAGCTCTCGGCAGATGCAACAAATGGCATAACCTGTTTACTTAAGAGAAATAACTTAACTGACTGTTGCATAACACAGAACACAGCAGGTTTAATCCCACAAGAGAGAACCTGCTTGTTTCATGTAAATAAAGCTGCTAGACATATTGTTACAACACAAAGAAACTGTGTTTAAGTCAATAGATCAAAATCAACATGTCAAGTAACGAAAATAAACCTTGTTTAATGATGGAACCCCATCTATCCTTTAAACCAGCTTGTCTTTTGTTGTGTTGCGGGATGGATAGAGGTCATCCCAGCATCTCGGGCCACATGCCATGGAAGTTACACCCTGAATATTCTCCCTACTATCTGTCACAGGGCATGTGACATCATTTTTTTGACATTTTTGCTGCATTATAGAGCAGTTTCAGTGTTTTCGCTTGCCACTTTAATGTTTTTGTTAAGAATATTGTAGCTGTAGAGATACCACATTTTCTTATTTTAGTATTACAAGAGGGAACATTAGTATGCAGATATGGACAGATGACCAAGTGCTTATGTTTTCAGATTGGATTGGATAACATATTGAGCTCGATACAAAAACTCTTCTGGATCTATGACTGCAGACGAAAGGGAGATAAAATAATGAAGGAATTAACCAGGACAACTTGACTTCTAATCATCATTTATTTTCTAAATGATTAAGAATAACGTCTATGTATTGGTAATATATGACAATTCAAATGAAACGGACATCCCTCAGTTTTCGGTCAAAGTAAACAGATGACGTCAGTCATTGAAACGCGTCATCACACTGAGAAACAGACTTCAAATAACACTGCAATGAAAAACCTATAAAACTAAAAAATGTTGTAAATGTATTTATTTACAATTTTAATTTATTTTAACTACATTTAAAATATTTTTAATCTAATCAAAATGTATTTTATATTTCTATCGCTGGATGTGATGACAGTAACATTGGTCTAGTGTAACAGAGAAAAAACAAAATTTAAAAAATATTTTTTTTCAATATTTCAACTACAAATATCGACTTATGTTGTCTTGTATGATCTCGTAGACGTTTAATTTGTAAGGTGATTTCCCATAATTCAACACACACGGCACAGACCCGAACCGGAAGTGATGCGGAACTGATGAAAACAGTAAATAAAAAATCATCGGCAGTCCTTGCTTCCTTTTAACACGGGGAATATAATCAGCGACGATGACAAACGGTATGAGCTTGTTATAAGATAAATGTGTGAAAGACTTAAGCAGAAAGTCAAATAAGAGATTTTGACAGTAAGCTGATCTGTGGAGTTACAGTATTATTGTATGCGTGGACGTGGCTCATGACGGGCCGCAGCTGCTTTAGTAAACATCATTAACTGTTACAAGTCTTTAGTATGTTCTCAGACTTGTATCATAATGTCAACATACGTGCTTTATAATGATATATCTAAGTAATCAATGTCATTGTAATTTTATGTTGTTGATGGTGTCTTGACACCTCAACCTAAAGTATAACGTTAGTCGTACAGATCAAGTCATACAAGTCACCAAAACAGATCGATTTGGATAGCATCTAGATATAAATCGCATTTTATTTGTTTTACCTTAATGTCCTACAACGTTGTTGTTCATTTATTTCAATGTTTTTAAACTAGATTAAGATGGTTGGTTTCAATCGTGTATTGTTTGTTCACAGTGTACTCTTTCGATGGAATTCTTGTATTTGGAATTCTTTTCGTTTGCACATGCGCATACCTCAAGAAGGTCCCTCGCCTAAACACTTGGCTCTTGTCAGAGAAGAAGGGTGTCTGGGGAGTGTTTTACAAAGGTACGTTGTCTATTGAATAATTCCTTATACTACATCTCTGTAGTAGATGTAGTGTAGCTACGTTATAAATGCCTAATCTAGGTACTAATGTACACATACGTGATCCTGCACTGTGTTTAAGGGTTATAGTTTAATCCAAAAATCATCATTTACCACCCCCATGTCTTTAAAAACCTATATGAAGAATAGCATTTGTACTGCACTATAATTTTTTTTGCTTTACTTATGCAGCTGTTTCCCAATAACTTACTGTAGATTTAAATGTATGTTATTAAATGGCAACAGTTTGTTCAAAGTTAAATTAACATTAAACATTCACAAGTCTTTTTTGTTACAGAATAAGAACTATAAAATTGCAGCCTTATGCCAAGTATTCTGGGAACCAAAAATCCTTATTAACCTTTTTTTGTTTTTTGGGCCCAGATTTTGGTCCCCAGAATGCTTTGCATCTGGTTTTAGTTGTTTCAATGTAATTTTGTGACTGTGTTGTATGTTATCTCCACAGCTGCAGTGATAGGAACAAGGCTTCATATTCCTGTTGCAGCGATGTGTATGTTTATGGCATTTTACCTGATTTTTCTGAAATGACCCGGATGGATCAGTTTTATGGACAATGGACTATTGAATGCCAAAAGAAATGTAATGCTGGCAAATATTGCCAGCAACTGATGAAGATGGTGCTCCACCTGCTCCCGATGTTGGTAGAAGCATCAGCACAACTTTGACTTAAGACCTGCTTTGCATTTTGTAAATGTTTAGGTAAAGATTGGATTTTGGGGACTTTGATCTTTGATCAACATAATAATATTGGTTACTAGTAATGGTGAGAAAAAATACATTCAAAGTTAAGAAGCTTGGGGACTTCACTTGTGTACAAACTACATTTCTTTCCTGTGTTTTTTTCCTTTACAAATGCAGAAGTAACACTTGGACTTATAGGGGTATTCAAACAAAACAAAGTTAGGAAAAATATTATCTTAGAATTATTCATGTCTCTTTAATTAACAAAGTTTAGATATTATTTCAGGGTTTTGGTATTATCATAGCATGTCAAGTGACCCCAAATATTTATAATAAAGTTCTACAAGATCTGTAATCGCTGCTTTTCGTTCCATAGGCAATTGTACAGATTTTAATGCTTAAGTTTTTTTAATGGAAAACCACGCCCAATGTTAAGAATTATAGTTAGTTATCCCAAAAATATACTTAAAAAGTTATTACGTAATGCATTAATAGTTAATTTGATTTCTTTTACATTCACAATAATGCCACCAAAGGACCAAGGTAACATAATGTATGTCACAGCAAAGGCTTCATGACATACTATTAGTATATCATAAAGGCATTTATTTAAATGGTACTAATTTGATAATAATTGTGTTATTACACAGTTGTTAAGAATATAGACCCTATGATCTGATTGAACTGTGTTTATAATGCAATAATGGAACATTTATGAGTACCAATTAGGCCTAAAGATGCAAAAAAACACAATATAAATGTCAACTCTGTCTTAATAGGGAACCTGGGGAAGTATGTATATTATTTAAGAAATAAAGTTGGAAGTATAAACACTACAAAAGGGTATCTGCTTTTTTTATTACCCAAACAGAATTGTACATGTAAAGATGTTCTTTTGAGTTATCTGTGTCATGTAATACAAAACAAAGTCTTTAATCTGTGCCCCATGCACAAAAACTACTCTGTATCTAAATATAAGGATAGACGTTGGATGTTTACATTTTTTTTTAAATATGTCATAGCAAACTATTTATAGTAAACCCTATGCAACTCAATAATAATGTTTAAGGCTAAGGTTTTATTAAATATTCCCCAACCACAAATCAAAACTCAAGTGTTTTGCTGTTCAAATTTGCATTATTGTTTTGTTTGGTTCAGACAGGGGCTGTTTTTTAAAATTATACATAAACACTATGATAAAAACTTTGAAAGATAATAAATTTTATATGAAAGATTCTTTACAAATTCAATTAAATTTGAATTGAAAGATTCTTAATTAAAAATGACATTCTGTTCCCATGTGCGGTTTGTAAAATAGACAGTCAAAACAGTAAGATGGTAAATCTGTCCGTACAACAGGTTTAATAGTTAAAATATGTTAAGATATTTGACTTGCATGGAAGTCGTGTACTAGGCGTAGAAGTAACGCCTCACAACCACTAGAGTGTGATATTCTACAAGTGACGGTGAAGATAGGCTCATAAAAGGTAATTTTATTGTGAAAGATTCAAATGTTAATGTAAAAGTTGGAATAGTGGACTTAAAATACTTAGAATACGAACAATGCTTGATCGTGAAACACATGATGATAAGCAATTTCTATCTCTCCGTCTCTCTTTGCGCGCGTGCGTGTGACTATACAAACAGAAACTAATAACAATGGGGGTTTCTTAGAAGTCGTCAGAAATGTTTAGAAGTCATCCTTGTAACTGAGCACCCCTTTGAGAAAGCTAATTTTACATTCAATAGAAAAAAGATTAATTTAAAATGGTTGCCTCACGTATTTGCATTTTAACATTTTCTATTCGGCATTTATTTGAGGGTTAACTTAGGTATAGCTCCGTGCAATATATCCCGTGCACATATGCTGTTAAATGCATAACGACATACCACCCCACTAAAGTCCCTTTGCTCTCTGTTCAGATTATTTGTTTTATAAACCGTATACATTATAAAATATATACATTATAAAATATAAATATGTAATAAAAATGCATAATGTATTAAATACATATAAAATGTTTTCTTATATTTACGTAGACTGACTGCGCAGTCTTCGATACGAAAAACTCTCGCGAGATTTGATACGAAGTCCCGTGAGTCACGATTGTGCAGTGACGTCAGGCAAGTTCGTCACAGGAGAACCTGTAACAGGAAAAAAGAGATCCGCGCACAAGCAGAAATCTCACGCTTTGCTCAGTAGCTTCTGAAGGATCATAGTTTAATCGTGAGCGCGATCTCCAGCTACCGCGCATATGCATTTAACTAATGTTATTCGTTGCACGGAGATAGGATTGTAAACCTGGAGGTTCTGCTTTTGTTTTGTTCGTATTTTGTTCCTATAAACGCACTGTGATCACGAGCAAGCGGAGAAGTTTTCGCTCCTCTTCAGGAATGTCCCAGAAGGAGAGACCCATTTTCTACCGACAGGAGCTCAACAAGACTGTATGGGAGGTACCGGAGAGGTACAAGGGCTTGTCACCCGTGGGTTCCGGAGCTTATGGAACCGTATGGTAAATATCAACCCTGGACATCGTGTTGTAAAGCTCTTGCATAACAAGATCTGGCTGTTCCGAGTCTTTGGGCCTCTTGCGTTTGTTTTTGGTATGCTTGCTCGTGTTGTTGCTGAACTTGCAAAGAGATTTAAAAAGCACTCTTTGCAAACAGCATTAAAACGCGACGGTTTGCTGTTTTTGGGTTACAAAGCTGTCACGCTCACTGCATTGCTATTTGCGCGTATTTTAAGAATGCGCCTGCGTCTCAAAATGTAGTCAGCTGCCTACTTAGTTTACATGCACGAGTACAATGAGTTGAAACTGCAGTTGAAAATGAAAGTTGATTACACTGAGCTGCCTCGTTGACAGGTTTAACTCACCCATAAAATGCATGCGTGGGTTTAAAAGGTGACGTACTTGCTACAGTTAGGTGTGCATTCTTTATTACACCTTTTTGTCAGTTAAAACTAATATTTCATTGTATATTTAGCGTGTAGAGGGATCAACGCAACTTCCGTTTTAATAAAAAATTAGCATACTAAAGGTAGAAACAATACATGTAGACAAGCTAAATGCATTTTAGGCTTAATTTAATTTTTGTTTACTGGTCTCGTGGTCATAGCGTAAGTCGCATGTTCAATTAAGGCCGTGCACATTGTGCATGCTACACGAGTCTGGCTTTGAGGACGAAATGATGTCACTCTCTGCTGTGACTCATTATTCCAGGATTAGGTGGTCTCCTCAACACTGGTTAGTCATACTTACTTGGACTTCAGTCGGTTTTAAATATAACATAAACTACACACATAAGTGTCTTTGATGTTGTGCATGCACACTTTCATAGCATATGACTGGATGTTATTGCACAGAATTGATTTAGGTGTAACTTGGGGGGTTTCAGGAAGGAAAAGCCCCACTTTGTTTGAAAGCTGACATCACTTGGAAAACATCCGGGCCTTAAAATGTCTTTGGTGTCTATTCTCTCTTAAATTCCTGGACAGTCCATCATAACGTGGATGTGTCCGATTGTAGCAATGTCCACAGTCAGAGAGGTATAAATAGTTGCCTTTTAATGTGTTTGTTTCCAGGACATTTTAGGCTTGTGCCAGTGTGCAGACTGTCCTCACTGTCAATCATTCCCAGCCACTGTCAATCATTCCCGGCCACTCTCAATCATTCCCACTCTCGTTCAGCGCTACAGCAGCCATCATGTGTTGCTAGGCATGGAAGACCTAAGTCAAGTTAAAATAAACAAATTGTATAACTTAGGTTGAGCACTTCTCCGGAACGGGAATTTAAGGGATAGTTCACTTAAAAATTAAATAAAATTTGTCATTATTTACTTAAGTTGTTTCACACCTGTATATTTCTTTGGTTCTGCTGAACACAGAGGAAGATATTAGTAATCAAGTAGGACGCCGAAGCACCATTGACTTCAATAGTAAAGAAAAATCTAAGGAAGTCAATGGTGCCCAAATGGTTTGTTTTTCAGATTTTTAATTTTTGGGTGAACTATCTCTTTAAACACTGCAGTATTTTTATTTACTAGCCACATTTTGTACTACAATGCTGTCTGGTTAACATGTTGGATTGTCAGGGATTTTTTTTAATTGAAGGACCAGCATGATTTCCAGTTCCTGAGATGCACAGAATATTTATGAAATTCCAGACTGTGAATATTTACAAACATCCCACATTGAACAGTGTGAATTCAGGTGGCTTGTGTTGTTTGAAGGAATAGATGTGAATTCCAGAAAGCTTTGAAGCTTAAGGTGACTTCTTCTGGATTGAATTTTGAACATCCTGTACACCTGTCAAGAACACGATGTACAGTCAAAACAGCAAATTGTTTACCTGGTTTTTTATTGGTTTAATCGGACATACTTCAGGCACAGGGAGCAAAGCCAATGACTAATGGTACCCTTAAACTAGAAACGCCTTTGGCCTACTTTGGTCCTGTTTCACTAGAGTTTGTTTTTCTTGATTGGGTACAGGTTCTTCATGATCTTGCCAAGGTCAAAATAGAACTGTACATATGTCTATTATACCTCCCTATCCATTGTGTTTTACAGGAATGTTGTGGGTTATTGTTCACTATTGACAATATCTTGGAAATGCTGCCGATTATCACAGAAAATAATTTCGTCATGTACCTTAGTTTGTAAAAACAAGTTTGGTAATAAAATATTACATACAATAGAAACTTACAATGGAAGTCGAGGTTATGGAGAGTTAGGAAAAACAAATATGCAACTTGCAATTTAATTAAACTACCTATGTAACTCTTTCTTGCAAAACGTGTATTATATCCTAAAAAAAGTAATTTTTTAAATAATTTTAGCAGCAAGTCTTTTCTAGGCGGTTATTTGTTACTTTAATGTGATTTAAAGGCACAATATGTAGGCTATTTCACAATAACAAAAGCAAAGCCTAATGACATTATGAAGGATAGCGGAATGATGGGAGAATTAGCTGCAATGCACAACAGCTGCGTGCAGTATAACCACCACATAACTTTATTTTTAAATAGAAATATTATTTAAAATAGAAATATCTACTCCATGATTGTGTTTTTAGTATAACTAGGGGCGGTGCAGGTTTTGTGTCTAAAACCGTGCAGAAAAAGCCCCTTGGTTCACTTTCCTTTTTTCCAACGTGCTTGGGCGGTTGCTCTCCGGTAGCGTCTGCTGTTGCTTAGCAACATTGAGCCGTACTCCCCATAGATTCAGTAATGGGTCTCCATGCAATCCATGTTTCTTCTATTTGTGTCAAATAATAACCGATTGACAGTTCATTCGATCTGTGAATCCATGTACAGCTATGATCAGCTGTTTTACATTAACCAATGTTGATACTACGGGTGCACCGATACATGGCGATATACACTAATAGTACGTGGGCGATAACTATTCTTAATCGCACAGCCAATATTATTCACAGCTTTTGTACTACGGCTTTTGATCAGTAAGTCCTTATCTATCTGAAATCACTATTAGTTTGAGTCGTTTATAACATGCATTTGAAAAAGCAACACTCGTAAAACGTAATCATTATACATATTCTTTATTATCATTAAAAAACCTGAAAAGGTTTGAAGAACAGCAATATAAATATATCCTTCAGCCATTTCTTGGAGCTGCGTGTCATAGCTGCGTGTGTATGGTTCTTCGTCTACAGCGCATATTGAGTTTCTGCACAAGAGCGCCCTCTGGCTTTTGGATGTAGTGGCATTTCACCGTAATTCATTGAGAAGCACAGCAAGCACCATCGGCCGATATATCGGTGCACCCCTAGTTGATACATAAAGAGTGAAGCTGATTGGTTGGTTCTTGTCACATGAGTTGCGGTGCTTGTCGTGCGTCTACATTACAAAAACGTGGCGCGTGCAAAAGATACAAAACTATCTTATTACAATAATACATCCCTTAATCTGCACTATCCAACCACGGCACTGCATTTAGGGCACAGAGAGAGAGATAGAGAAAATTGACAAATGAGGTTTAATTTCAACAAACTACCATTATTGCGATCCATGTTTGCATTTCATCAGCTCATTTGCATTTTAAAAGGATTCACACAAAAACTGCACATTTTGCTCACACCTACAAAGTGGCAATATTAAAGTATTTGTGTGGTATATTTTGAGCTAAAACTTCACACATGTACTCTGGGGACACCAAAAATGTATTTTACATCTTTAATAAGTTTCATAATATGTCCTTTAAAGATATTTTTACAGTTGATCACTGTAATAAACTTATAACGCTGTTATAATACTCTCATAAATGTTTTCTCTGATAATGTTTGAGCAATGCAGTGTTGGATGAAGTGCTTAGGATAATGAAACAGCTGGACGTTTCCCCTTTCCCTAATCTCTGCGTCCAGTGCGAGATACATCAGCCTGTCCTGGTTTGATAGAGAACTGGGACTTTTCCTACATGCTGTGGTGGTTTCCCATCTTTCACAATCATTACTGAGTCACTGGCTCCACTATGTGTAGCAGACTTATTTCTTTTGGATTAAACCCCATGTAGACCACATGCTGTTCCTACTTACTATACTACACGTGTTTGCACATAGCTGCATGGCCATCATACATCACTCTGCTAACTTTCTAGCCATCAGTTCACAATGCTTGTAAGTAGATATATCTCATAAACAACAAGCCCATGAGAGACTGCAGCGGAGAAAGTTCAACGCTTGACTTTACCCTGTCGAGCGGGTTTTAGGTCAAGTACTACTTGTTATGTAAGGTGAACGGTATGTCTGCAAGGCTCGACAACAAAGCCTTAGTGTTAACAACTGTACACTTGTTGACCCTGCTGTGGTGTCAAAAGTGTGTATGTTTGTATATGATTTATCTTAGCAAGTCCTATCGGCACTTGCACTGCCATTTGCGTTGGGTTCCTGTGTGGCAACACATTTTATTCAAGGGTGTGAAGATACAATTGTACTACTTGAAATGGCATGTGACGTAGCTTGAAAAGATTGTGCATGTCTGTATTTGCCATGGCACTAGTCTGGTATTTTATATATGTATATGTGATGTATGTATCTCTGTTTGTTTATGTTTGGTTCCTATCTGATTATTTTTGGAGTGGATGTTTGTTGCACTTTACATGGCTACCTTTTCCTTTATGGTGTCTTGTGGTTGAGGTCTTTTTTTGGTAGAGGGGGTATTTCTGTCTAGGTGGTAGACGCTGTTGCAAGAAAATATTATTAGTTCACAAAACTTTGAATTCTTCTATCTGAGAGATTGGCCTACTTAGACTTCCTGGAAAACCTATTTGGTCTTTTGACAAGACTGCTTACATTGTTCCCAAGATCATTGGAAAATGAAATAGGCTGGAGGCATTTTCGGATACATTTTTTGTACCCCATTTTGTGAAGGAAAAATACGGCCCAATGACATGCAAATAAACAAAAAATGAAGTGATAAGTGCCGGTTCCATAAATCGTGCTTGCTATGCTTCTCAGTGAATTATAGTAAAATGCCGCTACATCCAAAAGCCAGAGGGCGCTGTAGTGCAGAAACTCAATATGCACCATTGAAGTAAAACCATTAGGGGCCGTTCACATATCACGTCTTTTGTGCGCTCAAGTTCATTATTTCAAATGTAGGCACGTGCTTTGCGCACTCACCATGGTCATTTTTTCCAGGCATTTTTCCAGGTCTTTCATAAACGTGATTGGCTGGGACTGCAGTAGGTTATTTTCATAAGGCAATCTGATTGGCTGATGCAAGCGTTGACAGTTAAAGTTGGAAAATTTTCAACTTCTGCCATGAGCAACGCAAGTGACGTGATGCCGACAGATCCACAATTCAATTCGGCAATGCATGACGTCACCCATTCAAAGTAAAGCCCGATTTATAGTCGTGCGTAGGTTATACGTCCTGGGCTATCCATAGCCTGTGCGTAGCCTGATGCGCACCTCACAAAAAATGTAATAGCGCCAGATCTACGCGGACCGCAAGCGCTGTGATTGGTCCACCAGAACCCCTCCCATCAGGTAAAAAAAACTGCGTCATAGGTATTTCCGTTTGCGACAGTGAAAACAAAAATTAGCCAAGTTGAGGAGTGATTTAACTCAAACTGCATCAAAAGTCGCTGTTTATTTACTTCCATTATTGTTGGTCTTCTCAAATTATACACAACAAGTTGCTGTTTCTTCTTCGTTTTTGGGTTAACTTGCTAAGCTTCTTCTTCTTTGACGTTTGCGCTGCTACTGTGGTTACACGTGTGGTTACTGCCCACCAGCGGTCTGGCCGTGTGTTTGCACGTCGACGCAGACGACGACACAAAAGTATAAATGAAAACCGACGCGGAACCTACGCCGTCGCGGCTACGCCGTAGGACCTACGCACGACTATAACAAGCCCTTAAGTGAGAAGCGTCAATGCTGACGGCGTTACAGTGCAGTTACACGGGGCATCAGCATTATCGCTTCTTATTTTCTTTGAATGGGTGACGTCATACATTGCCAAACCGAATTGTGGATCCGTTAGTGTCACGTCACTGGTGTTGCTCGCAGCAGAAGTTGAAAATTGTTGAAAAGTGCCAACACAGGTATCAGCCAATCAGATCGCCTTATGCAAATAACCTATTGCAGACACTTCACATTTACTTTAACAGTGAAGCATAAAAATAGAGGAAAGATGAATCGTTACGATGGGATACACTAGCTATCGCTAACGCAACCAAACTTGCGTCCATTAGCTGTCAAAACAAAAGTCTTTTGGTGTTGTGTTGCGGTCGACTGTGATTGGCAGTTGTCACTATGACAATTGCATCAGGGCTACGCTTCAAATACGCCCTCCGGCAAGTTTTAACACTTGTTAGTTTACCGTTAAATATTTTATAAACTATTTGTAAGTTTTCCGCTGATAAAAATACCTTCACATGTAGATATATATACACTTAGAAGGGCTGTGACGATTAATCATGCAAATGCGCATTTTCTTACTGAATGAATTTTAATGAATTATAGTGAAAATCCAGCACATCCCAAAGCCAGGGGGCGCTCTCGTGCAGAAACTCCCTTTGTGCCACAGAAGTAGCAGCATTACAAACGCTATTCCAGGAAATGTCTACAGGAATATTTATATCACTGTTCTTCAAATTGTTTCAGGTATTTTCATGATAATAAAGAATATTTTGAATGATTTTATTTAACGAGTGTTGCTTTTTTAAATACATGTTATAAATGACTCCGACTCATAATGATTTTAGATTGATAAGGACATCCTAATGACAAAATGGCGTAGTACACGCACAAGCTGTGCATGTAACACAGAATCCTAAAAATTTTCGTGTGTTAAGCTTAGCACACACCAATGTTTTGGATGGTCACATCCACGCATATCGCAAAACACATGTCATAAAAGCTGACTGATCTTGTTGTGACCTTATCCTTAAAAAACCCCACTGTGAACATGAAGCAAACTGGGGGTTTTCTTTATTTCTGTTTATTTCAACCAAAAAAGATGCGGATTTTAGCTTTTTTTTGTTGAACAAACCGAGCCATTTGTTGGAAACAGAATGTCACTGAGACACTGGGGTGGTCTTTTATGATTTGGGCCAGGATGTTACCAAACATTTTTGTTTTTAATCTTGTGGTCTGTGTTGTTGATCAAAAGCCTTAACGTTGTGTTCTTTATCCACAGCTCGGCAATTGACGTGAAGACGGGCTTGAAGGTCGCGGTGAAGAAGCTGTCCCGGCCGTTTCAGTCCATCATCCACGCCAAGCGCACATACAGAGAACTGCGGCTGCTGAAGCACATAAAACACGAGAATGTAAGGAGGACTTTTTTGCCTGCACCCCTTTTCCTTACCCTCATGGATAACATGAATTTTTAAATGTGGCTTGCATGTTCAGTTTAGTAATGTGCTGATTTAAAAGTCTGCTGAATTTTCCAGACTGGATTTAAACGCTATATTAAACTGAGCTGAGAGTACTATTAACACTCTTATTATAGGTTATTATTAGGTGAAAAGTATAGGATTCTCCGAAATATTTGCATAATAAAGAGGGTGTAGATTTGTTTATGTTATAATTTAAAGATATTCAGTTTGTGGGTCTGCACATCAGTAACCCAGTTAACTTGCATATGCTATGGCACAGTGGTTTGCTAATGTGCACCTGAAGTGTTAAAGGAGTAGTTCACGTTCATAAGATCATTTTCTGATAATTTACTCACCCCAATCTCATCCAAGATGTTTATGGGTTTCTTTCTTCAGTCGAAAAAAGAAATTACGTTTTTTGAGGGAAAACGTTTCTGGATTTTTCTCCATTTAGTGGACTTCAATTGAACCCAACAGTTGTATACTACACTTACTTCTGGCTGCTTAGACAAAATGTTAAATGCTCTCTCATTTGTAGGTCGCTTTGGATAAAAGCAACTGCTATATGTATGCATGTTAATGTAATAGTCTTACAATGCAAGAAACCCTGCATGTTAAAACTCCCATTCAGCAGAACACGCATGCTCCTCTTTCATTTATTCTGATACTTCCTCTGTCTATTAAAGTCCCCATGTGGTGAAAGTTTTTTTATTATTGTATATGTCTACGTGATGCTTTTAATATGCTTTAAGACAAACCACATGCAGTTTCATCATTAAACACTATTGCTGAATATTTTCTCCATAAAATTGGAGTCTTATTACTGCGGTTTCCTACGTTACAAACATGTAACAGACATCACATCATCACAGTTGAACGAGTGGATCGATAGTTCGATATTATGTATTGATTCAAGTATTGACTAATTGTATATTCATATCTATGATCTTAACTGTGTGATTTAGCAGAGACGGGGACTAATTTGCATATTTATGGCCTGAGTTGTGCGATTGAGTAGAGGTAGGGCTGTGTTTCGCCAACAACTTCCCGATACGATACGAATCCCGGTACAAGGCCACGATAGGATGCGCATCGCGATACGAGACTATGATAGTTGAATAGTCTACCCACATTCACAAACATACAAAAAGTGCTAGACATGCTAAACATCTCAGTCTCATAGAAATTCCTCTTTTAGAAATGTCCGCCAGAAAACGGCCCAATCTGAAAAACTCATGCTTATGACATCACAGGCATCTCCCTGCCCCTCTACTTTAAAATAATTGGCTAAATTTTTTGAGTGGCAGCAAAGTCAGCCAATCAGTAATGAGATTGCAAGTTAAGCCATTAGGGGGAGCCCAAAAGGTGCAAAACCACTTGTTTAAAATCCCCCACCCTAATAGAGCTATCTGAGAGAGGTTTTTAGGAAGCTTCTAAGGCATTACAGACCCAAACAAAAACATTTTTGTCTACATGTCACATCACAGAACAAGGATAAATACCCCGTTCAATCATTCTATGTCACCTTTAATGTGACCGCTAAAGTTTGAAGTAGCTCTGTATCTCTTCTCTACACTTTTCATATGCAGCTCTTTGTCGTGTTTCTTCTCAAATGCGTTAGTACTGTTTCCTAAGAGAGTGGCTAATAAAGCCCTTTGTAGTAGTTTAGACTAAGATAACTTATTGATTTTAAATACACGTGCGAGAGAGAGAGTGTGCAAGTTGTCACATGCGTCCTTTCCATATGGATCATGGATCAACAGCGATTCGTCACGCTACCTTCAAAAGTGCATCCGGATTGATACGGAAGGTGCACTAAGTAGAGGCGGGGCTAATTTGCATATTCATAGATCCGTTTATACTAAATGAGATGGGGGTGTAGAGTTACATTCAAGCTGTTTTAAAGCATGAAGAAATAGCTGTGACAGGTTAAACTTTTATATATGCTATTATGATGCTCAAAGATGAGTTTTAAGACTACAGGGAGAGAGCAAGAATCCTTTGCCAGCACAGATCCCAGTGGGAGATTCATACGTGCATTATGAAACCCTATCGATTGTTGTCTTTGATGAGAGAGCAAGGATTGTCTGCTGTTAATGCATAATATGACACAGGCCCTGTGAAGAAATCATACATGCGTAGTGTACAGATCATACTCTGCCTTCCTCATTTTGTTTTATTTAGTTCCTTTTTTAGTAGCTTTATGGCACAAAAAGAGATGATTATCAAGGCCTTTGTCTGAAATTTAAAGTCAACCTGACCTTTTGTACGATGTCAAAGAGTATTAAAGAGCTCACTGTTGTTTTTGAGGCTGGCACGCAACAGTGTCTCTGCCGTGCAGATGATCTTATTTGCCTGCTGTTGTCAAGGCATCCTAGTGTTTTTGCATAGGAGAATAAAAGCCCTGAATATTTTGCCTTTTGGATGGAGTCCACCAATCTGTGCTGCCTCTGTTTGAGCGTGGGTGAAACTCTATGCTGGATCTGAGCCACCCACTCTCTCTCTTTCTCTCATTGCACGCTTGCACATTTACAATCCCTGGCACTGTTCTTCTTTTTTTACAGATGTTTACATTAATAAATCTTGAATTCCTGAATGTATTGGCTGTCCAAATCTCGATAATCCCTTACAAACGTGATGTCAATAGTGTACCATCCAAAAACTTCAAAATGAGTTGTGCAACTAGATTTGAATGCAGCAAAAAGGCGGTTACGAATCAAGAAAGTGGTTGATAAGTCTCGATAGGGGCAATTTTACCTTTATGCTTTGGTGCTCTCGAGCGTGTGACTTTAGGTTGCCCTTACATCAACTGCTTCTGCAGTTTGTGTATTGCATGTCACTTTGCATGCAGAAGTGTTGGCCAGGTAACTTTGATGTTTTTGTGGGTTCAAGTGCAGTTATGGTATGATATGCAGCAGACGATCATGCAGAGATAAAGGTGGTACCAGCAAACATCACTCAAGTGAGCGTTTCAAAGAGGATGTTCGCCATCAGATCTCGTACCACGTTTGAGTTTCCTCCGTGGAAAACCACAGTTGGCCACACAGCTTGTACAACTGCAGTCATTGGAGGCTTTGTTTACATGCAACCTGATAATCCATTTGTAATTGTTTGACGGCTCAGTCAGACTGAAAAATCTTGATGTAAAAGCGTCCATAACACACGGTGTTTCTGTGTATCTGATGTTAATCTGATGTACCTAAATAGTAGTATTACATCCTTCATATCCTTCATATCTGCGACGACTCTTTAGTTTAATCAGATTTATAAAAGACAGATTAGCTTTACTGACTCTTACAGCAACGTACAGAAAATTTGGAAGGAGGAGTTACGAACTGCGGGAGGAGCGAGTCAACACTTTATACAACACTGACTGGATAACTTAAGATTCACTACATGTTTGTGTCGTTTATATAATATGCACTTACACGCCTATTTCCAAAATAACACAAAAGTCTTATCAGGGCTTTAAACTAACTTTATGCACTGGTGGTTGCACTGGTGCGCCACAAAATTTAGGTGCACCCAAATTTTTGACTGCATTGCATTGCGTTTTACAAGTGGTTAAAGGCAGGATAGGCAGGAATTGTCAAAAAAACTTTTTTACAAATTTGTTTAAACTGTCTTAATATACCAATACATAATAAAATGTAAGTGTTCTGAAAAAGAGAGTATAAATCTTGAGTGTCTGTAGACCTCTCACGACTGTTTTAAACACAGCTAATTATTTCCATTCAGGACGAAACAAATGATTGGCTTGCGTGACTATCACTCTCTCTCGCGACCATGGCACCACCCCTGTTGCTATGGGATCTGATCTCACATGCGCACACCCGATGGATTATCCAGTGTCGTGCAGAGAAAGAGCAAAAGTATGGCAGAGAAAGTGCATTCAGAACTCACAGTACCTGCATATGGAGTCAGCGAAGGCAAACGAGGCAAAAAAAGGAATAAACGAAGCAATCAAACGAGAGTAAATCTCGCGTGGCTTTTCCTTGAGTCGACGATGCGGTAGCGGTATTGTCTCCGTTGTGTAGTCCTCATCAGAGTTAACAATGCTTTCATCACGGAAACTCTTACATGCAAAACGCAGTTTATGTTATGAATCTTCCACGAAATTCGCCTTCATCACAGTGTAACTGATGGTAATAAAAAAAACTTCAATGCAATCTGTTTTTAGCTTTGTCTTATAAATATAACTAGCTCGTTTGTTACCAAATCAGAGATTTTTTTCACTTGAATTAGTGATAGCCCGATATATCGGCCGGACGATATTTATGTTTTATGTGTATTGGCATCGGCCGATATGTGGCTGCCAAATTGCGTGAGCAAAAGCAGTATCGGCTCAAGAAAATCGGCAGCCTGAATCGGTCATCGGCTAAGGCTGACGAAACAAAAATCGGTATCTGCATCGGCACTGAAAAAAATCCATATCGGTCGATCCCTAACTTAAATGGCTGGTCGCACTGGTGCAACCACCTTGGATTTTTTTAAGTCGCACCATTGAAAAATTTGGTCGCACTTTTGAGTCCTGCTTACTTACCTCATGCAACTCATGATGACCCGGTTGGGACTTTTCAATGAAATCCAGTGTTAAACAAACACATACACGCAAAACTCTGCCGCTACCCCGGATAAACAAACTATATCCAAACTATGTCCATAACTTTCTTCTCGGAGTTGTTGCGTAAAGTGATACCTGTAACTTAGTGTCCTCGGTTCTCGCTCTCCTGGTGGTTTTTCCAGGGGAAGTGCCCATAAAAATACCCCCTATAAATACCTTGTGTACATGTACAGTGGAATTGTGCTCGTTCACGTATTTATGTATCGTACAGTAATTGCTGCAAAAACAGGCAATGGCAACACACATTGTAAAGGGAATATGCTATACATTCTGCAAAGTTTTTGTAGCCTTAACATTAGGGATGTAACGATTAAATCGCGTGTCCCATTAAAAATGCCTGTCTGAAATCAATTCTGAATCACTGCATGTGTATGCCGGGCCGACTCATCATCACTATGTTTTGAAAGGCTATAAAGCCTGACTGTGTTCCAGTTTATTCCAGTCTTTAAATTTGACCATGATCTTGTAATATCACTGTGATTCACACTAATCATCCTAATTGTCTTTGTTTCAGGTAATTGGCCTTCTGGATGTTTTCACGCCCACCATCGGCCTAGAGGAATTCAGTGATGTGTGAGTATTTGCCATTGCACCTCCTCTTTTCAACATACAAAAAATACTGCAACTCTAGCGTTACCAACGGGCTGCGCAAATGCAGATGTTGTTTGGCTGCAAGAGTGAATTGCGATCAGCCGATATATCAGATCGTTGACTGTCCTCAGTACTACTTCCAGGAAATGCTGGAAAAAGTAATGGGGGGATCCAGCCATGTTATAGGTGCTTTCAGATCAGAGATGCATCTGATCTCCAAAGTTTGCTGAAAAACATGACGGCATGATCTTCCTAGGCCAAGTGTAGCTCCTTATGCCGTAATGATCTGGGTGTAGCTGGCACACCTCAGTCACGCTTGTCTTCATCTAATTATTCAGGGTGTACTACTCCTTGCACAACCCTGCATTACTCAATAATGGCATGATTAGATAGTAGCGCTAATAGTGTGGTTTTGCCCATTGTGCGTTTAAGAATGATACATTGGTATCAAGTGCATTGCATCAAATTAAAGCAATATTGGAAAAATCAAGGGGTGAAAAGCATAGCAGCCATCCACGTGTTAGGACTATCCTTGGTTACCATGGTAACAAGGCTTTAGCCGCCAAGCATAATTTCCTTATAGGACGTACGTAGGCAATAATCTGCTCTTATTGCCTCATTTAAGTGCCTCTTCAAACAACCCACATATACATAGGAGAGCGAGATTTAACAACACGTTCATGCAGTTTTAGATAAGACTCCTTAGGTTAGTTTCACATTTGTAGTATTAGGGCAGGCAGTGCTACTGAACATTATGATCCTAGAACGTGTGATTACGTGCAATTTCCTCCGAGACCTTGCCCTGGATATTTTTGCAATTTTGAATGTGTGTACAATGGATTAAATCAGAAATCTTGCAGAGGAAGAAATAATACTGCCAAAATACATTTCATAAAACAGAGGTGGGCAAACTTTTTTGATTTGAGGGCGGCATAATGTTTTTTAAAAACTGGTGAAGGGCTGCATACCATGTGCATTATAAATTAAGCTTTTTAATTAATTCCAAATCAGACCTCAGTTACTCCTGTACTATAGATGCACAAGAACATGCACTTCTTTATTATCTTATCCTTGTTTTAATGAACTCAATTTCACAATTTGATAAAACCTGTATCTCTATAATTATACATATCACCTTAGGAAAATGAACCATTTGTATTACCCAAAGATGCAAACTTTTTACCTTTCGGTGACAATTCACCTTTTTGAGAACTGCCGTTTTAAAAATCCGTTTCTATTGCAAGATGCTGCAAAAGTATCAAGGCGTGATTGTAGCAGTCAAACACGTTTGTCTGGCATGTGTTAACAAATAAAAAACAATGGAAAGTAATGCAGTGGAATGGAAAACACGTTTTGTGTGAAAGGCCTCTTAGAAACTTTTATCTTTGTTGTTAGCTGTATTTGGGTCGTGCCCAAATAATGACAGGCCCATATAGACGGTTTCAGCAGTAACAACATAAACAAGCCGCTTTCGTGGAAAACACGTAAGTTCTGGTAAACTCCGCTAAGAATTAATAACAACAAAGTCCTTTTTATAGTAGTTTATTTATGTAACAAGCTAAATAAACAACATACAGATTACGTAGGAAACCCAAACTTTTGTTATTTTTGATGAGGTATTTGTTCAAGAGATGAGTTTAGCAACTAGTCCGACCATTAAACAAAGAGAAAGCGAAAGTAAAGTTTCGACCAGACGCGTAAGCGCGTCACCACACATGCATCCGATGAAACAGTCTATAGTAAGTAGTGTTTGTTTACTTTCCATACTTTCCTTTTTGAATACGTCTTTTTAAAGCCCCCCTTTATAGATTTTTAGCGACAGCTAGTGGTGAGATTGTGAATTGCAACCAACTGCTGAGTCCACAGCTCACCCCTCCCTTTCAAAACGCATACACAAAAAAAAAAACTTCTGGACATCGGTTGCACATTATTAAATTAAATTACGTTTTTTTTTAATTAAATTAACATTAATTAAAATGAATTTCATTTTAAGAAAACTTAATTCAATCATGTGCAACCGGAGAT
Organism: Paramisgurnus dabryanus; assembly: GCF_030506205.2. Lineage (NCBI taxonomy): Eukaryota > Metazoa > Chordata > Actinopteri > Cypriniformes > Cobitidae > Paramisgurnus > Paramisgurnus dabryanus. The sequence goes on along the minus strand of NC_133350.1, from coordinate 24,779,423 downwards.
TTTTTTTCAGTGTAGAGTAGGGCTGTCACTTTTTATTCGATATTCGAATATGCATTCGAACATGACGTGAAATATATACACATACATACATACATACATACATACATACATACATACATACATACATACATACATACATACATACATACATACATACATACATACACACACAAACAAACAAACAAACAAACAAATAAACAAGCGCATTTTTTACAGTAACACCTCGTAATGGGAAGGAGTCTGAGAGTGAGACCGACGATGGCAACTGTGCGCAAGAGAGGGAATCAAATTGGACCAACATGAACTTAATGTGCATGTCAAGATAGAATTATAGTTTGTATATAAAATGACATATTTAACACTGCTATAAGTGTTGAACATTATAGCAGAATTAAAAGCTTGTGTTAATATGTTTGCATTATGAAATTAGCATGTATGAAGATAATTTCATAATTTTTACAACGCAATGTAAACTTTATATTAAACAACAACAGCGTTTGTCTTGTAAACGGATTTGAAATGATCATGTGCTGACTGTCGCGCGTCACATTGACGACAGAGTCAAGTGAAATCAGCGGTAAGTTTAATTTCATCTCAAATATCAAATGGTCTGTACTCTCTATCATTGAAAACGGCCAAGCAAACAGCACGCGCAGAGATAATGTACTTGTCAATGACGGCTGTCAAACACGCGGGATAGGCTTTGTATGTGTGCTTGTTGTCAATGAGATTCTTTCTCACAAACACGCTCAAGCGCGAGATATGTGTGCTTGTCAATGACGGGCATTAAATCCGCAGAATACCGCTGATTTTTCTGCCGAAATCTTCAGGGGCAGATTTTGTTTGGGCTTGGCTATATGCCTGACGCCCCATTCAGACAGCCAACGACAAGCAGTAGCAGAGCGACGCGATCTCATTCATTTCAATAGAAACCTGGCGACTTCCGGCGACACGAGCGAAAGTGACCGTTGGCGACCGTATGGGCGTGTCCAGCGATGCGAGAAGGTTAAGAAAAGTTTACCTTTATGCAAATGTCGAGCGACTTTCGGGAGCAACTACCAATGAGTGGAGTTCACGTCATCCTTCTCTCGTCAGTTACTGGCGTGGATGGTACTCATTTGTTTATGACAAGCAGATTTAGAAACGCCTCATTGAAAGAGACGGGCGACACACAGCGATAATGTCGCTGGCTGTCTGAACGAGGGGTTACTCCTGCTTCTGTTTAAGTTGTCACGTTATTGTTTGTACCTGTTCCGTGTCGTTTTTTCATATAAGTTTTATTCATAAGTTGATAACCTGCTGTTTCAAACATTAAGTAAAAAAGTAGGGCTGTCCTCGACTAAGGATTTACATATTCGAATCAGAATTGTCGAATCTTTTCATAGTCGACCGATAGTCGAATCATCTATGTGTGTGTGCATGGGTTGGGAGGGGGTCAGACCACGTACAAATTGATAACTTTTATTTTCTTTCACAAGCAGCACACATAAACAACTTTCTGATAAAGTGACCAAAACTGACGATGCATTAAAAATATATATTTTTAAGGTAAAATGTAAGGCAACATTTGTTTAATTATTCCACATAACATTTTAAAGCCACGATCTACAGAACATCACACAAAAATACATTTTGATAAGTAAAACCTAAAAATATAACAAAGGTGATCCTGCCTTGGAAACCTCGGCTAATTCAGTGTTTTTATTTAATTTGGAGATTAAGCGCGTCAAAGCAGTCATGACCAAAAAAAAACGACAAATGAGAAATGACAAATAATTTGTGATTGTTACTGCAAATTATAAAAACAAATCTTTATATACAATTCATTAAACGTTAATTTATAACAAGAAAAACACTGAAATTAATGATTTTATAGACACTACGCGTTATTATTTAGCACAGAAATACCTGATTGCTTGCTTTGACTTTGATCATCTCTGTATTAACTTTAGATACAGAAAGACCGGATGATATTATTTATTTCAGGAATCTCTTTTCTATCATTTGAAAGTGAACACCGACCATATTAAATCACAAGAAAGACATTCGTGTCAGGCATAAAATAGGTTCGGTGCAGATATTTTCCGTTTCATCACCAAAATTTAAAGAAATGGCTTACCTGTTTTGTAGTTTGACAAGAAAACCACTATGTTTTAAATACATTTATACCCGTCGAAAAACATCCGTTTTTTAATGTTTAGTTTGATGAACTTCTAAATATGAGACGAAGAGCACCTAGCACGTTCGGCTAAATTGCATGCAAGCATGGCCAGCCAGCCAGCACGCAATAGTGCGAAATCTATACAACGAAAAGCTATCCAAAATGTACAGACTTAAATTAGATCAGAATTTACGTTTGTAATAAATCATTTTTATTTTTATAAAATAAGGTCAGAAGTAACAAAGTGCAGAACAAATGTGCAAAATGCCTCAAGTGCACGAAAACAAAACACAAGCCAAATATATACATCAGATAACCCAAAGTGATTTATAAATAAAATAAAATAAAGAAATTATTAAAAGAATGAAATTATAGCCAGAATTGCCAGCTTTTTCCTTTAAATGTAGAAACAAAGAGGCAATGGTTTATTAACATAGAAACCTCTTATGGACGTGTAGCCCGGTCACAGGGGTTGCTGAATTTATTAACGCATTTTAAAAATATTGAAAGCTGCTACTTCACATATTATTTGCAGAATTATAATAATATGCTGTATATTAATATATTGGGAGAAAGCTGTTATATGTGAAATCAGATTTGTGCACAGTGCACCCATATACGGCCAAAATTAAAGGATTCATAACACATCTGCGACGATTCGACTGTGAGATTGGTAGTCGAATCAGGCTTCTCCTATCGATGCATCGAATCTTCGACTATTCGGGGTCACCCCTATAAAAAAGTAATCCAGACAGTCCTGTTTACGACTGTCACTGTTAATAAATTTGCGATTGAATCTCCATTACGGTGTTGTTGTTGTTTTTTCATGCTATGGGGTGCACCTAGATATTCGAATATATTTGGATACATTGCATGATATTCGAAATCCGTTCGAATTTGATTTTTCTCAAAAGTGACAGCCCTGTAGAAAAGCTACGGTAGCCATCACAGGATAAACACGTCATCGTCTGAGACAACTTAGTGATGAAATGCACTCTATAGAGCAGTTTGTCTACTGTAGAAACATGATGGCGACTTCCATGTAAAGGGACCCGTAGTGTATGTAGATAAAAATGTCTCATTCAAATGTAATAAAAACAATACAGTTCATTATATAATGTCTTTATACACCACAAATATTATAGTTATGTATATTATATTGCATTTTTGTCAAGAGATCTTTCTAAAAGTTACACAATGCACCCTTAAGGAATCATCTGGTATGATACTGTCTCATGTACTACCCCCATTTTAAGCCCAGTCTCCGTATGAGTGTAATTCATTCGGGTATTAGAGCCATCCGAGGTCACAACACTAGAGAAGGACAGAAAGAGTGAGTTTCCCATGAACAAGAGCTCCAGTGTGGAGTTGTGTTTGGCTTTACGGAGGGTGGAAACAGGAGCTGAGTGTTTACACACACACACACACACACACAAGAGGAAAGCCAGCAATTTTGCATATACCGCATTAACTGCATCAGTTTCTTGCACGAATACAGCAAGATGCATGGAAACTGGAGCTAAGTTTACTATAATACTCCTATAAATACCCATGCCTCTAAAATCTTAACAGAGAATAAGGGTCCATTTGGCAAGAGATATTTTTGAACCTTGCCCTGCACAGATGCAGGATGTCTGCCAGACGTCTTGGCACTCTGCATAAGTGCTACGCTTTAATGGAAGGTATTTTCACCACTGTTAAGTTTTTTCATCCGTCGTTGCCTCGAGTGTTATAAGAGCGCAGAGCAGGAAGCATTTTTAATGGTTAATAATCAAACTCGTGGCCGGGGTAAATGAAAGCTTTAAGTAGGCAACCCTTTAACCTGCTGACCGTGTACCAGATACAATCCACTGTTCCCATTTGTGGCAAAGCAGCTGATTGGCTGAGCCTGGTGACAGTCAGAACTAACTCCGCCTCCGATTAGTCATTGAGTTAATTTTAGCTGTGTCATATATACATATACATATACATATATATATACATATACATATACATATACATATAGAAATTTTATATTTATAACTTTTTAAAATTATATAATATATAATTTAAAAAAGTTATAAATATAGAATTTTAATATAATTAAAACAAAAATGTGGAATTTGTTTAAAAATTCAGTACCAATCCTCAATCCTGCATTCTCTTCGAAGGACCCCTCCTTTGAATTGGGACGCAGCTGTTGACTCTTCGCACTTATTTTCGGTTGCTCTAGTAGTTACACTGATTACTTGAGTGTTTAAAAGTTTTAATTTAAAGAAAAAACTTTCACCTTTTAAAAAATGTAGTTAAAACTTAATTTAAAATGCAGACAATCTGTGAATGTTTTTAACCGTAGAGTTGATGCGTCATGACAAATTGTTTTCATCAACAGGTACCTGGTGACTCACCTGATGGGCGCAGACCTCAACAATATCGTCAAGTGTCAAAAGTTGACGGACGACCACGTGCAGTTCCTTATTTACCAGATCATACGAGGGTTAAAGGTTAGGCTCTGTCCAATCTTTTTCACTTTAATCCTGGTTATTTTAGGTACATTCACATTATAAGCGACTAGCAGTAGCAGAGCGACGCAATCTCATTGATTTCAATCGAAGCTCGGCGGCATCCGGCAACACGAGCGACAGTGACCATTAACGGATGGATGGGCGTGTCCAGTTGTGCGTCAAAGTTGAGAATTGTTTAACTTTATGCAAATTATGAGCGACATTCGGGAGCGACTACCAATGAGAACAAAGCAGTGGACGTCACGTCATCCGCATCTCGTCAGTTACTGGAGCGGACGTTACTCATTTGTTTATGACAACTAGATATAGAAACGCCTCTTTTGAAAGAGACGAGCGACACACAGCGACAAAGTCGCTTATAATGTGAATGTACCTTTACAACTCCATTCCAACTTCTGTATAGCATGCTGTTTATTTGGCACATAAAGCGATTTTTGCTTTTATCCAGGTTAACTTGCATTGCATTCAAGTAACACATTTTAGCAGTATGTGTGTTAACTAGTATCAAAACCATGACCTTATTTTTTTCTTTTACCAAGTGAGCTCTTTTACTGGATTGGTAACTGTGTGTTTTTGATGGTTGTTGTGAATGTTGACCTAGATGTGTTTTTACTGACATTTAACCTTGATCCATGTTTGTCACACGTTAATGTTTAAGATCATCAAACAAATGTAAATATTAATCAAATATTACACAAGTAAACACAACATGCAGTTTTTAGATGAAGGTTTTTATTATGAACGGAAGAAAAAATCCAAACCCACATGGCCCTGTGTGAAAAAGTGTTTGCCCCTAAACCTAATATCTGGGCCCCCCTTAGCAGCAACAACTACAATCAAGTGTTTGCAATAACTTGCAATGAGTCTGTTAAGCGCTGTGGAGGAATTTTGGCCTACTCATCTTTGCAGAATTGTTGTAATGCAGCCACATTGGAGGGGTTTCAAGCATGAACCGCCTTTTTAAGATCATGCTACAGCATCTCAATAGGATTGAGGTCAGGACTTTTACTAGGCCACTCCAAAGTTTTCATTCTGGTTTTCTTCAGCCATTCAGAGGTGGACTTGCTGGTGTGTTTTGGTTCATTGTCCTGCTGCAAAACCCAAGTTTGCTTCACCTTAAGGTCACTGAGCACTTTTTCACCCAAAACCACGTGGGTTTGGATTTGTTTTCCCTTCGTAATAAAAGCCTTCATTTAACTCTTTCCCCACCAGAGAAAACATTTGCATAAAAAAAGTGTTCCTGATGAATTTTTATGTTAATCTGCAATACCGTGATTACCCAATTTATGAAAAAATTAAGACAAAACGTTATTTACTAATTTTAAACTCTGTGTATGTTTTAATAATCGTTCTGAATCTGATCTCAATCAAAAATCCATTACAAAAAAATGCAATTATATCAGCTTTTCGCTAAGAAATTTGTATTTTTAAAGAAAAATACCCATATTTAAGGGTTTATAAGTAAAGAAAAAATATAGATAGGATGAAGATAAGTTTTTTTTTATTGTTTTTTTTTAAAGCAGAGGGTGTGTTCTTTCATTTGATATATTTGTATGTTTATATATTTTTAGAATAAATTTTTCCTGGAAGGCATTTAGTGAAACTTTTGTGAAAAAAAAAATGCTGGAGGGCAACTTAAAAAAAAAATGGCTGGCGGGGAATGAGTTAAAAAGTACATGTTGTGTTTACCTGTAGTATTTTTTAAATGAATACTTATATTTATTTCATGATCTGAAACATTAACATGTAACAAACATGCAAAAAGAATCAGGAATGGGCCAACACTTTCTCACACCACTGACATTGATCAACTTGCTTAAATCTGATACAAAAATCAATAAGATAACAGTCTCTATGTCTCTCTCTCTCTCTCTCTCTCTCTCTCTCTCTCTCTCTCTCTCTCTCTCTCTCTCTCTACAGTACATTCACTCAGCAGACATCATACACAGAGTAAGTAAACCATTTCTGTCCCGTTTGTTTGCATTTTGTATAGGCAATAAGGGGTTATTACTTTTAAAAAGTAAAACTAAAGTTTTAGGTTTCTTTCTGAAGATATTTTTTTGTTGTTTTTTAATGTGCCTTGTGGTAATGCATCAGTAACTATGTCTGCATCAGGGGTTATAAAATGCAATATTATAAAAATGATAAACTGTGTGTAAACAAGCTGATTTGCTTGCATATGTCATTGTGGAGGTGCAAAGATCATAGAAATAAAGAAGGATAACTTGACCAAGTCTTAATGGGTTATCTGTCAATGAGGAAATGAGTTTTTCTCATCAGTATGGAATGTGAACTTTATTGCTGGGTTTGCACAGATAAACAGATTTGTTTTTTAGGGTTTCATCTGCATCACTGCTTGTGTAAACCAGTTTTTATGGTTTCTAATTAAGATTATTTCGGTGGCGTCCTGAATTCGGCTTTCAGAGTGACATTTATTGGTACTTGTGAATGTGCATACCACAGATATTTCACTTAGTTTCTCCTATTTTATTAACACTTACTGTTTATTTTATTTACAAGATTACAAACATAAATGTTTGTTGAATGGATTTTTTTTTTTTTGTTTAATCTAAACTAGTTTTACGTTGATAAATCTTTTATCATTTAATCTTTTTACATCTTCAGTCAATGTAAACGTTTTTAATAAGAAGTCAATATTTGCGTACATTGAATCTTTTACAATGGCAAACTTTTGTCATATTCTGCATCATTGTAAAGTAAAATAAGAAAGTGGACTTTTTTAATTAGACTTTAAATTAATTTGATTTTAGGAAACATTTTCTCAATAGTATATTTAGCCGCATAAGCGTTACAGTGTGATAACAAACACATTTAGAAAAGTTAGTTAGTGGTCATGGGTGGGGCTTCATCAATGTGATGTCACATTAACAAGAAAATCAAAATTGGTTTAATGGGGATTAAAAAAGAAGGAAAGGGTGGATTTTTTTCATTGTAGAGTTGTTGGGTTCACACACTCCCAACAAACATTTATGTCTAAACACCTTGATAAAGTGAAGTTTGCATAATATGTGCCATTGAAAGGTCGTTTTTGTCAAATGGCCATTGCTAAATTTAAGAAAACTGTACAAATAAGTACTGCCATTTGCTAATGTCTTATAATCTTTCCTACTGTACAGGATCTTAAACCCAGTAACTTGGCTGTTAATGAAGACTGTGAGCTTAAGGTGAGTACTTGTTTATCCTGCTCTCAATCTGTACAAGATGTCTGACATCATCTTATGCTTTTTCCACCGTCACATCTGTTTTTATTATCCTTTGTTGACCAACACTTGCTTAAAAGTCGTGCAAACAGAGGCACACGGTGTAATATGAACACTGATAAGTTTAATCTGGTTTATTGCTAATGCTCGATTTGATATCTGCATTTAGATTTTGGACTTTGGCTTGGCCCGGCTCACAGATGACGAGATGACGGGATACGTGGCCACCCGGTGGTACCGTGCCCCGGAAATCATGCTCAACTGGATGCACTACGACATGACAGGTCGGGATTGCACGAAATGCTACAAAATATTTAGGGGATACACGTGGGAGGCACTTGGGGTATTGGATTATAAAATGTAGTCTGTGATGTGATTATTACTGCTCTTGTAGTTTTGGTTACATCAGCAAAGAAAGTTTGCATTGTATACCATTGTTTGATTAATAATAAGAAGATATATTTTTATATATATATATATATATATATATATATATATATATATATATATATATATATATATATATATATATATATATATATATATATATATATATATATATATATATATATATATATTTTATATATATATTTTTTTTTATGTATATATGTGTATATATATATATATATATGTATATGTATATGTATATATTATATTATTATATATATATATATATATATGTATATTTTTTTTTTGTATTATTATTTTTTTTTTTAAGAACGTGCAATGTGTTCATATTGTTTAAATGGGGTATTTTGTTTCCACAAATGAGAGCAGGGTTTTATGTTTTGTGTTGTAGTGGACATCTGGTCGGTGGGCTGCATAATGGCCGAGCTCCTCACAGGACGGACCCTGTTTCCCGGCACTGACCGTATCCTTTCTTTACCCCTTAACTCAAGAGGTGCCCACAAACTGTCTCTTCCTAGAAATACCCTCTAGTGCTGTCTTTTTTGGCATCTACTGGCCAAACCCCCTATTCACAAGTGTGAATGAAGACACCCACGCGTGTCAGCCAGATCCAATGCACAGCGATCCGTGATCCCGAGGGAAATGAGTCAGATAGTGTCAGGCCCGGTGCCTCTTCATGAGTCACGATGCCTGATGGTCCTTTTGACAAAAACATGATCTTTGCACAAAGATTCTGGCCCTATAGCATGCCGCTTGAGGAATATTAATGCATTGGTGATGTATATAACATTTTTGAGCATGCTTGACACACATTTAGGACACAACGAATGAGGCCATGGCCTTTTGAGAGAGCAAATGTGATCTGTGGTTGAAATTAAGTTCATGCGGTTGAATAGGTTTGCCTGTTTTGCTTCCAAAACATGCAGATTAATTTGCTTTCGGTGTGCATTTGTCCTCTTTAGTCTGTGTATGTGTTTGTGTATAAGACTGACTCTTGGTTTTAAAGTTTTATGAATTAAATGTTTCAAATGTCTTTGTGTATGTGTTAGGTAGAACAAGTTTTAACTACAGCAAAAAATCTTTTAAAGGGATAGTTCACACTGAAATAAAAGTTCTGGCATTATTTTTGGCTTTGTTTGACGGTTAAAGGATTAGTCAATTTTCTTAAAAAAATCCAGATAATTTGATCACCACCATGTCATCGAAAATGTTGATTTCTTTCTTTGTTCTGTCGAGAAGAAATAATGTTTTTTAAAGGGAAACATTCCAGGATTTTTCTCATTTTAATGGACTTTAATGGACCCCAACACTTCAAAGAACTCTAAACGATCGCTTATTTAGCGAAACGATTGTCATTTTTGACAAGAAAAATAAAAAATATGCACTTTTAAACCACTCCTTCTCTTCTTCCTCCAGTCGTGCCAGTGCGACCCTGCGTAATACGTCATCACGTCAAGAGATCACGGATGACGTATGCGAAACTACTCTTCAGTGTTTACAAGTGTGGAGAAAGAGGACCGTTCAGACGTTGTTGTATGTGGACTGATACTAATTAATGTCTTTGTGTCATTTTATTGTTTAAAATGGTCCGCAAATGTGCGTTTCATATATGTAACACGTGACCTTTCTACGTCATTACGCAATTACGTGAGGTTGTGCTGGCACATCACACAGCCGGAGGGAGAAGAGAAGTTGTGGTTTAAAAGTGCATATTTTAAATTTTTCTTGCCAAAAATGACAATCGTTTCGCTAGATAAGACTCTTATGCCTCGTTTGGGATCATTTAGAGTCCTTTGAAACTGCAATTTTAAACTGCATTAAAACTGTTAAGTGTTGGGGTCCATTAAAGTCCATTAAAATCAGAAAAATCCTGAAACATTTTCCTCAAAAAACATAATTTATTCTCGACTGAACAAAAACAAACATCAACATTTTGGATGACATGGTGGTGAGTAAATTATCTGAATTTTTTAAAGAATATTGACTAAACTTTTAAGGTTTGGCAGACTCCGCATTGAAGTAAAACAGCTTAGACATTGTGGAAAACGTCAGCACATGGAAAAGAGGAAAGTCGCTACATAAAGTTAAAATGAAATGATCGATTTCTATTTTCTGGTGAACTCTTCCTTTTAAAATCTTTGGGGTTTATGGGGTTAATGTTTTTAGCGATGTTAAGATATTTTATTATTATTCAGTGCTGTGCACTTCTGTTTGTGTGTTTTTTGCATTAAAGCTTGCATGTGTGTGTTTTTCTTGTCACACTATTTTCAATGTTTCAGATTTGCATGCATGCACCGATCTCTGTTTCTTTACCCCTCTTCCCTTCACTATTTGCCTCTAACATTTCCGTGACAGTTGCGCTTGTACAATAACATCTGCCGGTGCCAGATTTAAAAACAATTGCATTTGGCTTTAAAGTTCTGACTGTGGACAAATGCCATTTGCAAATCACTTCTGATGTATTTAGTAAATGCGAAAAGATGTGGGGTGGGACTTAAAGGTGCAGTGTGTAGCTTTTAAAAGGATCTCTTGACAGAAATGCAATATGATATACATAACTATATTTTCAGTGATGTATAAAGACCTTACATAATGGTTTTTTAACCTTAGAATGAGACGTTTTTATCTACATACACTGCGGACCCCTTTACATGGAGGTTGCCATTTTGTGCCGCCACGTCTCTACAGTAGCTCTAAACGGACAAACTGCTCTACAGAGTCCTTTCATCACTACGTTGTCTCAGACGATGACATGTTTGTCCTGTGGTGGCTACCGTACCTTCTCTATGCATTTCAAAAGAGAGGGGTGAGCTGTTGGATGCAATTTGCAATCTTACCCCGCTAGATGCTGCTAAAATCAGCACCTTTAATTGGGATTTAATTGGGTTCTGAATAATAGGCGTTACAGTACAGTTGTGTCAGAATAATCGTTCGAAGTATGAAACTCTCGTCTCAGGAATCAGGCCATGTTTGAAGGCAACTGACCCAGCTGTGCAATCTTTTCAAATGGATCATTATTTAGTTCAATCGCAATAATAGCATAGTTCACCTACGTTGAATTTTGACATTTAAGTCTTTAGCAAAATGGTTGACACGGTGCCAACATAGGTATTTGGCTGTTGGTGCACATCAGCCAAACAGGAAAGTTTTTGAGAACCAAATGCATTTATTTAACAAATATTGTGTTCTTATGAATCCGTAAGCGTGAGTGAATGAATTTGATTTCATGATGTTGATGTAGTATCACTGCTAGGGCTGTTTGATGGCACTTTTAACTTTTATTGTTGTCATGCTTTGATGTTGTAGTTGGTTCAGGTTGAGCGTCCCGTCACACAGCATGCTTTTGCATTAACTTACTCTTAGTTTGTTGATCTATACAAGTAAACTTCAGTCAGGTAAGTGTGTTTGTCTGTTCTTCTGCGCTTGCCTGTCGCCTTTTCTGCTGAATGTGAATGGGATTATAGTTGCATCTATTTTACATGCACTACAATTTCACATTTTATATAGAAATAAAGCCAAATGCTAGCTTTGATTTCAATGTGTTTTGTTATCATTCAAAGGTACATGTTTGCTAATTCAGAAAAGGGAAGTTGGACAGGAGTGATGCCAGCTGAAAAGTTACTTTCTTTTAAATGTTGAATTGCATTACATTAACATTACATATTGCATGCATATTGGCTTTGGACCATCATGTCTCCTTTTGTTACATTATTTTTCATACTTTTATTATCGGTTCTGTTTTTGTCCCCTTCCTCCAGTACCTGCTTTCATAGTCACCCCATTCCCTGCATTTTCCTTTATTTTGCTCCGAAAGATATTGATCAGTTGAAGCTGATCTTGATGCTCGTCGGGACCCCAGGGCCAGAGCTCTTGTCGAAAATCTCTTCGGAGTCTGTGAGTTTTTTTTTGTTGTTGTTGTTGTTCTGCCTGAGTTTTGACTCCCTTTGTGTTGCAATGATGGCCCGGCGCTCCGTTCTGCTAGCCTCAGTCATTTCATTTTTTGTGTCACATCTTGTTTCCTTCCTTATTTGTTGGCACAGACTTATGCAACAAGCACCTTAATATAGTTGATATTAGTCAGATAGCTGGCAGATACATTTGCAAGGATCAGCCCACTTGCACGAATGTGTATGAATGCTTTTCGTCTTTCTGTTGCTGTGTGCGGGTCTTTTGTTTCTTGCATTTTTTTATTGTGTTTTCCTATTTGCTGCTTTCTTTCTAAACTTTGGATCAATTCATTGAACTTAATTCACTTTTTGTCCGGTCTAACCTAACTGATCTAATGGGAAAACTGTGTGTTTACACTGCCCGCATGTATAAAATGCTGTTGACTAACACAGGACAGGTTGTTGTAAACCAATCTTAAGGTTTTCTGTTTTTTAGAGATCATTCCTATTGGTCGGAAATTATTAGATTTTTTTTTTACTTTTAATAAAGTGCACTTTTAAATTTTTTTTTATTTAAGGTGTACCTTACAATTTTGAGTTAATTTAACCTAAAAAATATTAACCAATGTTATTTTTTTTTTATTATTGAAGGAGTAGTCCACTTTAGAGGTGGGGTCCATTGACTTTTTATAGTAGGAAAAAAAATACTATGGTAAGTCAATGGGCCCCATCTATAAAGTGGACTACTCCTTTAAAAAAGGTTTTGTAGTAAACAAATTTTTTAGGTTTTTAAATATAAAAAATATTTTAAAGTTAGAATTAACTTACATTTTTTTATGGCAGCACGAACACTTATATTTTTTAAGTTGAAACAACAAAATCTTTTACAGTGTACACTGAAGAAAATGAAACTCCCATTTAGCACTAGTAAGTGAACATTTCGCTTAAAAATTACAGCAATTTCTACCTGTGGCAATGTGTTACATATTAGGTTCAATCTGAATTAACCGATCTTATTTTTCTTTTTCGAAATTGCTTCTGTATGTCAATTTGGTGTCAAGCCAAAGCATTAAATCAAAAGATGTTGCTCCAGCTTGTCGAGTGCATTATGTTGAGATGCTCAATAACAGGGAATGATTTTGATCGTAAGGCCCTTGACCTGGGTTTCAAGATATAAACCAGCTTCAGCAGATAATGCGTCTGACAGGAACCCCACCGGCTTCTCTAATAAACAGGATGCCCAGCCACGAGGTGAGCGAGGACCCATCCAAACCCATTCTCGCCTGGATGTCTGGGCTACTCGGGAACGAGCAACCCAGAAGTTTCCAGCATGCTTGTCTTCTGTTTGTCTCGGGGGCGTTTTTAATATTCCACTCTTCCCAACCTCCACCTCTTTCAAACTACAGCCTGCTTTTTGTATGCGACACATCTCTGACCTAATTTCTGCCCACCACATTGCCACAGTAGTGTACTTAAAGCAAGTACACTGCTGTGGACCATACGTCGACCCTTAAAAACGGTTTGGTGTGGATAAACTGTGGTCAGTATAGAAAAGCAGACTGACACTTTTAATACTCATGTTTTATGAGAAGATTATCAACACAGTCTCATGACAATTTGTATGTATTTTATAAGGTGGCTAATTTTTACAATGTTTTATATGATTTGCTTTCGCCCCCGTGACGTTGGGGTTAGGGGTGGGGTTTTAGTTTTTTGTGTGATCATTTTGTACGATTTACTTCGTATAAATTAGCCAAATCGTAATATATACACTTATTCCCGTGAGCTCAAGCTGGAACATATACAAATAAACACTTATTTATTATATTTATCCACATTATTAAATAATAATAAACTCATAAAAAATATAGAATAACACGCATGTAACCATAGGAATTATGTATTCATTTTACCAAGAAACTTCCTGATGTCTCACCCAGAGATGCCTTTTAAATCATATTAATGAAGTTCTACTCTACTCTGTGCTCTTATTTGCTGTATTAATATTATATAAATATTTAGTTTATGTCATCCAGTACAAGTTTTTTATTTTTTTTAAATGTTTTATTTATTTATTTTTTATTATAAGCCTTTTTTAAAAAAAAATTCTTCGCACATTTAAACATACAGTACTTTGCAAAAGTCTTAGGCCATCACCTCCAGACTTGTTGTTTTAGACGTTTTAATGGTCATTCATATTTTTTTTTAAATCTATTTTATTAAGATACACACAAGAAATATGTACAAAAAATAAAAAAATACATTTTCAGGACTAAATGTCTTCTTTAGGCATCGTCTGTGTATAGTGTGACCGCATCTTGAGCGTTTTTTGAGCAGAATGAAGTAAAAAGACAAATTTCTTTAAAATTATAAATTAGGATTTAAATTTATTTAGGTTTAAGAAATCCTGGTGTTTCCTGCTATTGCTCAAGTTGAAAGGGAGTTTACCCTAAAAACTTGACACATTAGTTTACAATTTAATACAGTTTTTAATACTATATACACATTTCCTGTATTTTCTGGATGTATTCTATTAAAGAGACTGAGAAATAATTATATATGATCACTATAACATTGCAAAAACAACAAATCTAATTCTGACATTGTGGCCTAAGACTTTTGCACAATACTGTATACTTTCAGATTAAAACATTTTAAGATCATGGGATCATAGTAAAGTGTTTTCAAACTTTTGGCCGGTGCTGTATATAAAACACATTACATAAAATAGTATTTTAATGCTTTAGTCTCACTTAAACTGTATGAATGTATATGACAATGATGAACTTAAAGGGTAAGATCACCCAAAAATTTAAATACTGTAATTTACTTGCCCTCATGTTGTTACAAACCTATATTAATTTCTTTGTTCTGCTGAACACAAAGGACGTTTTAGAGCACTATTGACTTTCATAGTAGTATTTTTCCTACTATGAAAGTAAATGGTGCCTCTGTTTCCTGCTTCATTACCAATATTTTCCTTCGTGTTCACCAGAACAAAGATTTATACAGGTTTGTAAAAAGAGTGAGTACATTATAGCAAAATTTTGGGGTGAACTATCCTTTTAAGTCAGACTTAAAGTGGACATATCATGAAAATCTGACTTTCTCCATGTTTAAGTGCTATAATTGGGTCCCCAGTACTTCTATCAACTTAGAAAATGTGAAAAAGATCAACCCAGTAACTTAGTTTTGGTAAATCATTCTCTGCAAGCATGTGAAAAAACAGGTAATTGAAATTAAGCTCCCCCTGTAATGTCATAAGGGGACAATCCCGCCCCTTAATCTGCACTATCCAACCACAGCATTGCCATTTAGTGCAGAGATCAGCTCATTTGCATTTTACACCCAAAAACGGCACATTTTGCTCACACCTACAAAGTGGCAATTTTAACATGCTATAATAAATTATCTATAGGATATTCTGGGGACACCAAAGATTTATTTGACATCTATAAAAAAGGCTTGTGAAATGTCCTCTTTAGGTGCCCAAACACTTGCATTTCAGTATATTTTACATTTTCGTGCTTAATTTTATGTGATGATACAAATAATACTGTTTGTTTGTCAACAGGCAAGAAACTACATCAACTCTCTGCCGCAAATGCCCAAGCGAAACTTCGCAGATGTGTTCATCGGTGCAAATCCATTAGGTAACCAACTCGTCTGATATTGGTTTAAAACACACTGGTGCCGTTGTCAATGAATTTTCCTACATTTCACTTGATAGCAGGATGATGACATAATTGTTTGTTATTACATAACCAACCCACAAACAAACATGCAGCATCAAAATCTTTGGCTGCAACTCTTACCTCTTAGTTTTATAAATAGCTATTCATTAGTTATTTCTAATGGCGTGGCTATATAAAATTGTAAATAATTGGCACAAATTTGGGAATAAAATTCTATTAACAGGAAAAGCAAAATGTAGCATCACTGTGTAACATGCATACATGTATTTCTAATGCAGACAGCTTTGTTGATTTTATTATAAATAAAAGGTTTGCTTTGAAAATCATGCTGTGTTTTAGCTGTCGACCTGCTGGAGAAAATGCTGGTTCTGGATACAGATAAACGCATCACTGCGTCAGAAGCTCTCGCCCACCCATACTTCGCCCAGTACCACGACCCGGATGACGAGCCAGAGGCAGAACCCTACGACCAGAGCTTTGAGAGTCGCGAGCTCGAAATTGACGAGTGGAAACGTAAGCAAGCATGTCGATTGAAACTCGTGTCTTAAATAATAAAAAAAAACGCAACACAGCGCTTTTGAATAAACAGTAATCGTATTTATCCACAGGTCTCACGTATGAGGAAGTGGTCAGCTTTGAGCCTCCCGTGTTCGATGGAGAAGAGATGGAGTAGTGAGGAATCCCATCGACTCGCCAGACTTTCATCCGTACAGGAAATGACATTTAAGTGCCTGCCATCATCAACTGCTGGCTTCCTTCGTTCTCTGAGACCGCTTAACAATGCCTTCATAAACACTCAATGTCACATGAGGGAAGGAAAAACACATGCCAACTTCTCTGCTTGAATTGCTAAAGGACACGGAATGTAACTTTTGGGCTGCGTTTTCATGCCCCACCCTTCTTTCTACTCCCAAAATTAACAGCTTTCATTGCCAGAGTGTAGTCGAGCAAGAAAACAAAAGTCAGCCAGTCAGATTACTATCAGCTTTCGGGTATATTTAGTGGCGCAAAACATTTACCTTGCTTGTAGCCTATACAATGCCGAAGGCCAGACAAACTGCGTACTGTCGTGATACTAAGTTTTAGATATGTAAATAAAAGGGCACAGCTGTAAATAAACATTGATGTGCGATTAAATTTTATTTACGTTTGCAGCAAAGCACAGCAACGCAGAATGTGACCTTTGTTGTAAATCACAAAAAAAAAATGAACTTAACCGTAAATCAAATCATATGCAGAGAATGTTATTACTATTTAGAATGTAAACAGATCAGTATGCGGATACAAGTGTCTCTGTCATTGACAATAGTAGATGATGGGAATAATAAATGAATACTGCTTATATGAACGCACTCATGATCGAAATATCTTGGAAATTATTAAAGGGATAGTTCACCCAAAAATGAAAATTCTGTCATAATTTACTCACCCCCATGTTGCTCTAAACCTGTATGTTTTTATTTTATTTTAATTAAAACAAATGAAGATATTTGGATGAGTGGTAAGCACACAGTTGACCGGTTGACTGAAAACAATCGTATTTGTTTTTCCTGCTATGGAAGTCAATGGTTACAATAATCTGTCTGCTTACCATTATTTATCAAAATATCTTCATTTGTAAATTTAGTTCTCATCTGAAAAACGTTAAACACTTATGGTTTTAACGACATGAGAATAAGAAAATGATGACCAGAATTTTCATTTTTGGGTGAACTGTCCCTTTAAGAGAAAATCGTTTTAATGGTGTTCATCTCGTGCATGAAAAGGATTGTCTTAGAATGCATCTGGAATTCCTCACAATATTTGACATGGTTTAATCTTGTAAAAAAAATAATATGATAGTCATACATTTCACACCAAGATCAAAATAAATTTTCACTGTGCTTCAAGAATATCTCACTGTCGTAATGAATATGAAAAACGATATTATTAAATTAATAGTATTTATAAATCATAGTTGTATTTGTCCATACAAATACAGGAGTAAATCGATATTTAACGTGAATGAGAATCACAGTTGAAAATTAGAATAGGAAAAACTTTTAATAAAAAAATTATTCATTCAATTTACTAAATTTTTTTAAGGTAAGTGGTTGCAGTAATTTTATTTAAGCTAAATTTAAATAAAAGTTTTTTTGTTTTGTTTTTCCAAATTTTTTGTTTAAATGTAGCTTAAATAAATTGTTTGCGGCCACTTACCCTAAAAAATTTGAGTAAATTGAATGAATAATTTTTTTTGTGTATTATAGTAAGAATTTGGTTGTTGTGGAAAACAATGTCCAAATTTTTCTCTTTGATTTCGGTTTGAAATGTGACTTTGATATGTTCTTGAGATTCACCGTTTATCTGCCTGATGGTCCTCCGGGTTGCCCGTCTGTTATTAAAATGCAGGCCGCTCCTCTAGCTAGACTAGACTGTGGTTTCTCTCTCCATTATCTTTCATTAATTTATTATTTATAGAAATTGAGAGAGATGCGTTTAAAATGGTAAACGTGGTTTTAACAGGAAGTATATCATTAGAATAACTTTATTTGTGCATTGTGGTGCACATACAACAGTTCTCCATTTTTATGCTATACCTTAGATCAGGGGTGCTCAAACATTTTGCGGCCAGGGAGGGACTTTCCAAGGACTAAGCTTCTTACCTTAAAGCATATTTTTAAAAGCTTTTATAAAATCAGCAGTATATAGCAAGACTGACATGGTTCTTAATAATACGACACAATTATATTTACAACAAAATATTTTACAGATCCCCTGGCTAAGCATTCAGGACCACCCAGCTTAGATCACATGTTCAGCCTACAAGTCCATGTTTGTGAAAAATGGAAAGAACCTGAGCCAATACTCCCGTTATTGTGTTGAGCATGATGATTTAACATCCCAGTTTAAGAAATTCCTGTCTCTTCGGGAATGTGTGTGTCAATCAGAGCCGATATCTAAGTTATTGTATCAGTTCAGTTGTTTATGATTGTTTTTAAAGTGTCTTCTTTTCCACTGTATATTATTACTTAATTTTATTCAGCAATATTTTCTGCGTTGAGCATGTATTTTTTATGTGAAAGGGGTGTTTCTGTTTGTATGCACATTTATAGTTGTGGAAAATCACAAGACGTGTCTCGTTGAAAAGATATCATGGTGCATTCAGCAGCAAATCTGTTAAGTATGGTTTATATTTTGTTTTGTTGCATGGTATGCATTTCTCATGGTTGAGGTCATCATACCTCTCATTCAGGCATGTAATCGGTTTTTCCTCATTCACTCATACGTTTAGTGGTTTGTGGATGACCACTGCTATACAGAAATAAAGGCAATTATTTTTCACAACATTATTTTGTTTTTTTGTTTTTACTCATGTTTATAAAGTGAATGGTTTGTTTTTGATTGATCTCTCTCTCAATAGTACATAGAGAAATGATAAGGGTGGTGTCAGTTCAAACTCATTTTTTGAAACCTGCTGCCCTCAAGTGGTCATATTTCTCACTGCACATTATGTCTCTTAAAGGGATAGTTCACCCAAAAATAAGTGAATTTTCTCATCCTCCTGTTGTTACAAACCTGTATGAATTTATTTATTCTGATGAACACAGAAAAATATATTTTTGATAAATGATGGTAAGCACACAGTACCCATTGAATTCCATCGTATTTGTTTTTCTTACTATGGAAGTCAGTTGTGTGCTGCTTACCATCATTTATCAAAATGTCCTCTTTTGTGGAAAAAATCATTGTTGGTGTGTTTTCTGTAGAAACATAAGTACAAACAAGCTTCATCTTGTTTGTTCATCCTTTAACATTTGTATTTATAATGTGTTACAAAAAATATAAAACGATAATAATAATAATGACAACATTGTTTTGGCAAAAATAAATGGGAAGTCATTAAAACCCGTTTGGCGACTTGCTGCAGCCTGACATTAAATAGCCTGACAAAAAACTTCTGATTTATTTTCTAAATGTTGTTTCTTCGTTTTCTTTTTCTTTCATTATTTATCTTAAAAGCAACATTTGCTTCCATTCATCTTTGCATATTTCAGCAAGACATTGGCAAACATATACTGCATGTATTCCAACAGCATGGCTTCATAGTAAAAGAGTCTGTTGGTGGCCGTCAGTCCAGACCTTCAACCAGTTGAGGGGAAAACATTTGGTGCATCATGAAAAAATACAATATGAAAACCCAGGACTGTTGAACAACTAGAATCCTGTATCAGTCAGGATAACATTCCCAAATTCTTCAATGGTCTCCTCAGCAGGAATGTTGTTAAAAGAAATGGGGAACTGCTGAAAAAAACAGCATACCAGCAAGGCCAGCATATTCTGTGTTTTGGTGCTGGTTTGCTGGTGACCACCAGCATAATTTCCATGCTGGTCCATGCTGGTGTGATACTAGTTTAGCTGGTGGTCATCAGCATACCAGCATCCCACCAAGACCAGCCTATGTTGTGTTTTGGTGCTGGTATGCTGGTTACCACCAGCTAAACCAGCATGGGCCAGAATGGGAATTATGCTGGTCTATGCTGTTTTTTGGCAGGGGGATGCTACACAAGGGTAAACATTGCCCTATTCCAACTTTTTTGAGATGTGCTGCTACCAACTAATTAAAAAAACTACTTTTTTTCTTAAAATAGTATATATCTTTGTATTTTTTTTTTGGTAAGGAATTATTTACGAGGGGTCATTGAATTATTCAAAAATAATGCACACCCAAGGTGGTAAAGCACTGCATTTACACAGCGGGTGTGCATTATTTTCAAATAATTCAAAGAACCAGAGTTAATTATTCTGTTTATACCACAGACTGTTATAAGACATTGCTCTGGTGGTTAAGACATTTGAAAGGTCAGGTGTGCGTTTATTGAAAAATAATGCATACCTGTGGAACATTTCTCAACCAATCAGAATAAAGCATTCAACAGCCCTGTTTTATATAAATAAAATATGGGTCAATGAGATACAAATTATTGCATTCTGATTTTATTAACATTTCACACAAAGTACCAAGTTTTTTAGGAATTAGGATTTGTATTTAAATTCAAATTTTTTGTACGTTTTGTAATTTTACGACGGCTCGAAAACAAGTTAAACCTGCATTACCTTTCAAAATTGGTGCATTAGTGCCTATGGAATGAGCTGCTTTCTTATTTGGAAAGGAACATCCTTTAGAATACAATTGAAATACTTGTATTCTGCATTGTGACAATAAAGTTTAATCTTATAATCAAATTAATGAACAAGCTGTTTTAAACCAGTCCAGTGCTAAAGACTTTTGACTCAAGACCTAATATTTACTAATATATAGCTATTGTGATGGTTCGTACTTCATGTGTACCAACTGTGTACCAAGTTAATGAATTTATACCAACTCACCCACTAACTTCTAGTGAGGAGTTGGTATAAATAATTAAAAAGTTAAATTGGCTAAAGTTATTATAACTTTATTTTTATAATTTATAGCAACTTCAAAAAAGTTGAAATGACTTTTTAATTCAAGTTGTTTAAACATTGAATTAAAATGTTTAAACAACATTCAAACAAGTCCAACTAGGAATTTTTTCCAGTGTGGGTGTGATCCATTATTGTTGTGCGTGCTGCTGTTGTTTGAGGAAGAAGTTTTGTGCGCATGCGCTGACCGTTACATGTGAGCGCTTAGCAGCCGGTGCAGCATGGAAAGGAAAGGTGAGCATCAAAACCACATTAACTACCGTCCACTGTAACACTTCTATAATACATACACATATAACAACACAGATTAACAACACACCGATGACGATATCACATCCTTATCACGATACACGCGATATGAGACCTGCCATCGCTTGATAATGAAGACAAAAGCCCGTGTGTTTAGCTCGTGCTAATATAACGGTTTTGAGGTAGCTTTACATGAACAACTCTTCATATCGCAACATTTTACATACACGACACATTAATTATCTATTTTTTGCTGTGTATCTTTGCATTTTGTCTTAGTTGTAACGTAGTTATTATTAATTTGTCGTGTTCTTGTAGCCTCGCGTGAGCTGCTGCTAGCTAAACTTTCACACGGCTGTGTCAAAGTATTTACGTTTATTTTTATAAAAGACAATAATTGTTTTGTTGTTTAAAGCCTTCTACTTTTGCTTTAGTGTGTGACAGAAAAGTGATAACAATATAAATATGTGAAGCCTATAGAGAATTAAGTGCAAGACATTACTATGGTAACTATGGTTACCGCCAAAAATACCGTAATCTGTACAGTTAATGTTACTACTGTAAGACTACAATGAATTAAAATGGGTGAGTTTGTGACGTGAAGTTTATAGCAACAATAACTTAAGTAAATATTTACCATGGTAAGTTCATTGTAAGTTAAGTTATGTATAGCAAAAAATTAAAATGCTGTGCTAATCCTTTCATCAATTAATCTTAACTGTAATACGCTTGATTGCTAACTGGATTACCTACAGAAATGTTAAATCATTGGTGAAAATTGCAGAAATAAACCAATTTATCTCTGTTGTCTGGCAGTACTTGCTCTTCAGGCGAGGAAGAAAAGGACCAAAACCAAGAAACCTGGCAAGAAGTGAGTTTTTATCTTCAGTCTATGGCTGAATACTTGGCCTACATGATATCTGAACTACAACTTGCATTACAAATATAAGTGACAAATCATTTTGTTCTGTGTATAATGTTGGTTTGTTTAACCTCAGTTATTTAAAGGTGTTTTTGTGTGTTCACTTCTCACTGGGATGGGTTAAACACATTTCGAGTATGGCTATCATACTTGACAATCCCGTCACTGTCACTTCACATTAACAGACTATAGGCTGAAGTATTAGTTAGTTTTTACAAATGCGATTGCGTAAGGGACCGCGTACAGTGCTTGTGATGCAATTTTCGTCATTAGAAGAGTGCGCATGTATTGTACGTGCACTGCTGGATTTTTGAATCCTCTGGTACAGTGTACACATAGCTCACACATGCGTATACATTAGTATGTTGTATGTAGACCTTGGGTATTGCAATTTGTCGCAATGTGCATTCATCGAACATCAGGGCTCGTGTATGACTATACGCAGGAATTAAAGGCGGAGTCCACGATGTTTGAAAGCCAGTGTTGATATTTGAAATCGCCTAAACAAACACGCCCCTACCCCAATAGAATCTGGACATTCCGTTGATAGACCCGCCCCACACATACGCAACCCGGCATTTGATTTGATTTGATTGGCTATAAGTGTGTTTTGGTAGTCGGCCCGTCTCCTTTTCCAAACCGTTTTTCAAACATCGTGGACTCCGCCTTTAAACCAAAATTCTTATGTACACATACATGTTTTCAATGATGCTTAAGTTTAAACCAGAGTAAACACAAGCAGTGTGGGTATTTGGTTTGAAGGGACCTGGTTTAGTGATGCTTGGTTGTACAAGATTAACTCATACTAAATGATTACACGATAATGAATCATACTTTGCAAAACTCTTATAGTAAAAAATTAGGGATGCCCGATAATTTGCATGTGATTATCATTGCACATCTCGTCAGTAAAGCCGGTTCCTTGATTAGTAGTAAATCATCATCACCTGCTTTCAGATGGAGCCACATTTACTACACAAAGCTGTAGTTCAGTGACAGTCGTGGCAATTTCGCATTAATTATCGCGGACATATCGCCTGCGATATGTATGCGATATGGCCAGGGCTCAAAATTAACTTTTTTATTTGGTAGCACTGGTGCTCCCAACTTTAAAGAGTTAGGAGCACCAGCTAAAATTTAGGTGCATCCATCCAAAAACTAAAAGGCACCAAAACTACATTGTATATGTTAATAGATTTATTTTATTACAAATAAAACGCCACCGTGGCCAGCATTTAAAATTTGGTTCTTTTTATTTTATTTTTTGCTGCATAGATTCCAAAATTAATACCCAAATGTTGTTGAAATAGTATAGCAATGATAATTTAACAATTACAGGTAACATGATTAAGATTACAATAGAAAATCTAGCAAACACGTAAAACACTGATTAATTGGGACATTACAAAAGTGACCCTAATATAGAAGGCTAATATATATATATATTGGTATTGATAACTGCATTACCAGGATGCTATTACTACTAAATAGGCAATGTTTTAAAAAATACTATAAAAACATAACATCAGCATTGTCGTGTTCCACATCAACATGGACCACAAGGGTGTTTGTCGGATGTCCATTCACCAGCGCATGCGCACATACACTATCAAACACTCTTTGACAGACAGGTCGGTGTCTCCATCAATAATGAACACATCTGTCATGACACTACTTGTGTTTTTGGCACTTTCGCCATGTTTAAGCAAGGTTAGGCGCTTAAAATGTTTTGATTCCGCCACCAACGCCGTTTTAAAGGATTTACAGTAAACACAGTTAGTTACATTGAGCCATTCTCATAGCGAGCCACTCGTAATCTTTAAGCCACTCTCTCTGAATGGTTTAACGTCAAGTCTTATCTTCCGGTGGTGGAGTCGCATTTGAATCCGGATCGTCGTCATTAATTAGAGTAGTAACATTGGCTGTAGTCGGCTCGTTCTCGTCATGCTCGCGGTTCGTCTTTCACATTTTCGCGCTTCACATACCAACGTAGCACGGCAACAAGGAATGACTGACACCTATATTAGCCAATCTGCGGTCTTCATTAAACGTAAGAACTTAATGGTGAAATTTGATTGGTTATGTAACATTGGAGAGAACACTGAACCTGGAACAGCAGCACGCAGCATCACAATCTAAATCATGTTGCACCAGACAACAAAATGGGCAGTCGCACAAATGCTCCCAAATATATTTTAAGGTCGCACAGATTAAATTTCGGTCGCATATGCGACCAAAATAGTCGCAATTTCGAGCCCTGGATATGGCCCAGCTTGTCAGTGAACTACGGCTTTGTGTGGTAAACAGTGTTGGGGAAAGTTACTTTTAAAAGTAATGCCTTACAATATTAAGTTACTCCCCCAAAAAGTAACTAATTGCATTACTTAGTTACTTTTCATGGAAAGTAATGCTTACGTTACTTTTTGGTTACTTTTGCGTTACTTTTTCTTGGCTGAGGCTTGATCTCTTTCAGGCCTTGCAGGTGTTTTTTATGATTCAGAAATTGCATATTTCATCACAAAAATGTCAAGCTCTGGGCTGTCATTCTCAGTTTCTGACTCAAACTGTTCCCACACAGACGTGTACACATAGAGTGCATAATGTGACTACTTTCAGTTTAATTCACTACATACATTTTTTTAACTTGCATTACTTTTTTTAAAAAGTAACTCAAATATTTGTGTGTACATTTAAAAAGTGATGCGTTACTTTACTCGTTACTTCAGAAAAGTAATATTATTACGTAATGCACGTTACTTGTAATAACCCCAACACTGGTGGTAAATGCTGCTCCATCTGAATATCAGGTGACGGTGATTTACTACTAATCAAGGAACCTGGCATTAAATACCTTTTTTATTAAGCCCATCCATCACAAGACAAATAACTCCAAATGATTCTGGTTGGTTAAAGGAGCATTTCACCCATAGAAACTAGTGCCCCACCGATGAAGGATTTTGAAAGCCGATACCGATACAAATGTTTGTTGGTTTTAAAATCCGATATTCTTTCCAGAAACGCGCAACAAAACATTAACAGATTTCCCTAACATTAGTTATTTGTAGCTATTTATGAGTTTTAACTAAAATAATATGATAATGCATTTTAAAAAGAAACTTGTTTCTTCTCCTCTTGTGGACAAACTATACAACGGCAACACTCATGACATGGTTGAAGGCTGTTTTGTCCGTTTTTTTAATATCTATTCATCGGCCATTATAAATGCCGATACCGATAGTTTGGAAAATGTCTAATATCGGCCTGCCGATATATCGGTCGGGCTCTAGTAGAAACATTAATCTTCATTGAAAGTGCGTCATATTTGTAGTCGAAATGTATTTGGTTTATTTAGTATTTAGAATTTGGTGCTTATTTGACAGAGAAGAGGGGGGATTGGTAGTCTCACCCCCTCAACAAAGATATTTGACTTCCTGCTTTCAATGATTTGTATTTCTTCTGTCTCAGCGGCAACTGAGGAAATTATGCATTACCATTCAAAAACATGACTGGGGTTCTAACTATACAAAACTTAATGCAAATTAGTGAAGTGTCCCTTTAAGATATAAAAATGTTGGTTCACTGGCTCCAGTACAAGAGATGATCTTTGGGTCTCGCGGGTTTCTTGATTTGAGGCCTATGAAAACCAATAATTGTCTTACATTCAGACGTCCTACCATTTTTTCATCATTGGTGATGTAATGTGGGTGTTTTAAGTGAGATTTTATCTTCATGCAAATGAGAAGCAATTTGCTGTAAACTAGATAGACTTTTATTGTAATTGTAAGCAATTTTGCCTTCCTGTTTGACTTTGTGGTTCCGTTGCATTGCACAGAAAGTAATGCATTTTAAACAGCGACAGAAATCATGGACATTTCAAGGTTTGTGCCAGGCTCTAGGCTAACTTTTTGCACTGGTGCGCCTTTTCTTAGGTGCACCAGGACAAAGTTAGATGCACCCAAATTTTTTACTGCATCGCATTTAACACTGCATTTATACAAGTACCCATGATGGTTAAATGTACAGAATATTTTTTTTAAATTAACAGAATATACACGTATTTCGTAATTTTCTGGATGTCATTTCATTTTCCTAATATGTATAGCCTATTGCTTTTCTATGTTTGTTTAAATACTTTTTATTACAAAGCCTTGTTCGCATATTTTATTGTAGTTTTTATATTGTGTGCACCTTTGTGCTCATGTTAAGCGTTACATCCATTAAATCAGCAAAAAAGAAAATTCTGAAGAATAAGAGAACCAAAAAATAATGAAAACCAGTAAGAAAAACAGCATGAAGATAACTGAAGCTATAAAAACAGTTTGTTCCACGAGTTAAATGCTGAACGATCGCACATCTGCCCTGAAGTGATCTGTTACATAAGATACTTTTGTGACAGCCATCAAGCCTTATTTCCCTCATTCTTCCTCTTATGCATCCTGGTACACACTTTACTGTATTAAATGCCCAGGTGAAACATGACCTTTGAGGTCTGCCTGTGTCCTTGAAATACAACATGACAGTCGGACAGCACCATTGCCCAGTCTGTATGCAGGAACTTTGAGGGTCATGTGATCATCATCACATTTGTGTTACTCTCCATAAGCATCTGCTTATCTTATCATGCCCTCTCTTCGTACCGTGCATTTATGCCACACCACGTTTGGCAGGAGCAAGTTTTTACCCAATTATCACCCCTACTCTGCTCCTGTTTCCGATGCCCCTTCCCTCCCTCCCTCCTGTGCTGCCTTGTTTTCCGGCTCGCTAGTGTTAGATCAGTAGAGTTGAGACGGCCACTGAGCTGAGAGCAGGCTGACTCCGTGTAAAAGATAAAACAAGGCTGCGGTTCGACTCTGGCTCACGCCGAAGTGTTTTGCACGCTGTCCTCCTCTGCCATGTGGCTTCTGGACTGGATTGTTTCGCTCAACACAGCCGTGGTGAAACTCGCCAGCGGTCTGAGGTGCAAGTGAGTGCCACTGCATGCGTGCGTATGTGTGGAAAGTAAGGTGACATTGCTGATTTATTAATGTCTGATTCATTTTTAACTAGGCAGGTGATGTGTTTGGTCAGGGTCAGGTGTGCTGCAGCTCCGATGGAACCCTTTGGATGTGTTTTGGGTGTGTGAAGCCACTGTTAGTTAGGGCTGCAGGACAAAGATAGATTTGTTGATCCCCTTTGTGTCATTGTCATGCTTGCAAACTGTGTCAACCACCCGTTTTTGTCAAGCATCCTCTAAAAGTGGGATTTAGACTAATGTACGATGTGTTTGCTGAGTTGTGAAGTTGCGTCCCCAGGTGTAGTCACTCATCTATAGCTGTGTGCAACTCTCAGCGCAGTGCTGGAAAATGAAACGGCTGTTATTGCATTTCTGGCTGCAGAGGGATTTTTTTTCTAGCAGTGAGGATGGCTATTATGTAAGCTATATCCTCCACAACTGCAGCACTGGGGGTCCGGGGGACTGCAGTGTGTGTGGTTATCTGCATAGGTTCTGTTAAAATAAATCGGGTCACAGTGTTGTGGGGAGCTGAGCAGCATGGGGCTGCAGCACTGGCCTGTTTAGCAGGGCGCTTTGTGTTTTGAGTTAGTTGGTTAGTTTTTAAATATGCTTCTGACAAGACCAAAGTCATCTTCGTCATTCTTACTAATACTGTTATTATTGTAATTTATACAATATAAACACAGTATATATACATATGCAGTGAGGATATAAGGAAATAAGTATTTGAACACCCTGCTATTTTGCAAGTTCTCCCACTTAGATATCATGGAGGGGTCTGAAATTGTAATCGTAGGTGCATGTCCACTCTGAGAGACATAATCTAAAAAAATCCAGAAATCACAATGTATGATTTTTTAAACTATTTATTTGTATGATACAGCTGCAAATAAGTATTTGAACACCTGTCTATGAGCTAGAATTCTGACCCTCAAAGACCTGTTAGTCTGCCTTTAAAATGTCCACCTTCACTCCATTTATTATCCTAAATTGTTTGAGGTCGTTAGCTGCATAAAGACACCTGTCCACCCCATACAATCAGTAAGAATCCAACTACTAACATGGCCAAGACCAAAGAGCTGTCCAAAGACACTAGAGACAAAATTGTACACCTCCAAAAGGCTGGAAAGGGCTACGGGGAAATTAGCCAAGCAGCTTGGTGAAAAAAGGTCCATTGTTGGAGCAATCATTAGAAAATGGAAGAAGCTAAACATGACTGTCAATCTCCCTCGGACTGGGGCTCCATGCAAGATCTCACCTCGTGGGGTCTCAATGATCCTAAGAAAGCTGAGAAATCAGCCCAGAACTACACGGGAGGAGCTGGTCAATGACCTGAAAAGAGCTGGGACCACCGTTTCCAAGGTTACTGTTGGTAATACACTAAGACGTCATGGTTTGAAATCATAAATGGCACGGAAGGTTCCCCTGCTTAAACCAGGACATGTTCGGACCCATCTTAAGTTTGCCAATTACCAATTGGATGATTCGTAGGAGTAATGGAAGAAAGTAATGTTGTCAGATGAGACCAAAATAGATCTTTTTGGTCATAATACCACTAAATGTGTGTGGAGGAAGAAGAATGATGAGTACCATACCAAGAACACCATCTCTACTGTGAAGCATGGGGGTGGTGGCATCATGCTTTTGGGGTGTTTTTCTGCACATGGGACAGGGCGACTGTACTGTTTTAAGGAGAGGATGACTGTGACCATGTATTGCGAGATTTTGGGGAACAACCTCCTTCCCTCAGTTAGAGCATTGAAGATGGGTCGAGGCTGGGTCTTCCAACATGACAATGACCCGAAGCACACAGCCAGGATAACAAAGGAGTGGCTCTGTAAGAAGCATATCAAGGTCTCCAGATTAAACCCAATAGAGACTCTTTGGAGGGAGCTCAAACTCTGTGTTTCTAAGCGACAGGTCAGAAACCTGACTGATCTAGAGAAGATCTGTGTGGAGGAGTGGGTGCAACCCTGGTGAAAACCTACAGGAAACGTTTGACCTCTGCAAACAAAGGCTACTGTACCAAATAATAACATTGATTTTCTCAGGTGTTCAAATACTTCTTTGCAGCTGTTTCATACAAATAAATAGTTAAAAAATACATACATTGTGATTTCTGAATTTTTTTTTTAGATTATGTCTCTCACAGTGGACATGCACCTACGATGACAATTTCAGACCCCTCCATGATTTCTAAGTGGGAGAACTTGCAAAATAGCAGGGTTTTAAAATACTTATTTTCCTCTAATAATGCTATTTTTGTAGCAAGACTATTGTTATTCCTCATGCCTTGTTTTTAGGTATGGTTGGGTTAGGTAGTTTTCAGGGAGATAAAATGCCTTCCATTTAGCCTTTTTAATTTGAACTTGAACGTCACATAAATGAGGATAGCATGGAAGATAATACTAAAATGTAGATGAAAATAAAAGATGATCAGAGAGGTAAAGGCCGAAGTATGGTTCACTTTTACACGTACCTGAAGGACCGCGTACAGTGCGCCTGACGCAGTTTTTGTATTAAGAAGAGTGCTCCCGTACTGTACGCACACCGCCAGATTTTGTTGAAAATCGTTTTATCTGTATTGGCTAGAGAGACGGGCTTGTAATTCGAGAGTTGCCGGTTCAAGTCTCGTGGCTGGCGGTTGCAACTTTGGTGCCCTTGAGAAGGCACCTTACCCTCACCTTACCCTAATTGCTCCATGTGTGTTGGGATAGCTGCCCGTTGTTCCGGGTGCGTGTGTGTTCACGACTTGCAGTGTGTGTGTTCATTACTCACTGGGATGGGTTAAATGCAGAAATAACATTTCGAGGATGCATTGCATACTTGACAAGCCTGTCACTTTACTTTTTCACTTCACATTGTACACGTAGGTCGCACAGGTGTATACAGGAGAATGCAGTATTTAGCCCATTGCATTTTGTCACAATGCACATGTGTTGAACGTTTGTGTACACGTACGAGTCAAATAAACTACTTTGCAAGGCTGGGCGTTTGACCTTGCTGGAAATGTTTGAGTACAAGTAAAAAATAGACTATACTCTGGGGCTTAAGGAGGCGAGGGTGTGTCTGTGCTGCAGCAGGGTGTTTGTTCCGCTTTCTGTCAGCAGCTCTTCAGGTAAACATATGCATTAAACTCCTGTCTTACAATAAAAGAAACATTTCAGTTTTATCATCCACCAGATAGAATACTTAATGCATTAAGAAAATAATAGAAAAATGCATTAACAAGATTTTACACTGGATAAAATACTCAATAGGTAAAGGTATCATATATTAAATTCAGTTTGAGAGGTTATTTTTAAAGTGCCCATCTTATGACTGCTTTTCCACAAGTTATATAGGTGTACGAGTTCCATAAAGCATGTTTCAAAAGTTGTTTTCTCGAAATAGCTTGTAGGAAAAGATTGTTACCCATCTCTAGTAGCCTCTGTTTCAGGGCAGTTCAGATTGTGCCGTTTTGAGCTAGTCTCTCATATTTATGAGCTGCTGCTCCTTTGATCACGCCCCACTACTAACGTCATGTGCCCGTGCGCGTGCTCAGTGGTACCGTGAGCAGTGCAGACCATACGGTGTTATTATTTTATATATTATTTTTATTATTAATGGTTTATGTTGCCAACAGACAAATCATACAGAAAAGTATCACTAATAAGTACACTACAGGAGAAGAAACTCATGACACACAATGATTCCAGAGTAAATTGTGATGTTACGTTAGCAGTCACAACAATAAACTCGTTTTCCCTGGACAATGCTAACATATTCCCATTATAAAACATTTTCAAACGCATTATTTTCGCAAATTACATAAATTAAGACCCGACGGGGGATGTATACTGCTTGTGGACCGCGTGCTAATTGCTAGAAGCTAGCGGGAGGTCCGCACCGTAAAGTTATAAGAGGCTCGGGGGTTAGCCTCGTCAGAAAAGCCGGGGTGGTAAGGCCCGGTCTCGGTGTGTCAAACTCAATATGACACACAAAGATTCCAGCGTAAATTGTGATGTAGCAGTCTGAACAATACACTCGTTCTCCCTGGACAATACTAAAATTTCCCGTTATAAACATTTTCAAGCGCATTATTTTCGCAAATTACAGAAATTAAGACCCGACGGGGGATGTATATTGCTTGTGGACCGCGTGCTAATTGCTAGAAGCTAGCGGGAGGTCCGGACCGTGTATATATCTATGCGGACCGTAAAGTTATTAGAGGCTCGCCTCGTCAGAAAAGCCGGGGCGTACGGTCTCAGTTAGTTTGGCAAAAAACTTTTAGCTCTAGCATCATAAATGTAGTATTTTGTGACAGAAGATGACAACATGCAAAATATAACGTGACTTCTTACCTTTTGTGATGAAACAACGCGATCGCGAATCGAATCCAGTCTGTTTCAGATGTGTGAATGATCCATGAAAGTCCAATAAAATACATCCAATTACCATTTTTGTCCACAAATGCTTATAATCCGTGAAATATAGATACATAGTCTGTTGTTTAAATCAGATTTCGCATGAAGGTCTTATCGCCTACAATCTGAGGACTGTTTGATCGTAACACACTGTATATAAGATTACTCCGGGTTCCAATAACCACGCGTTAAAACTTTGTTTTTAAAAGTAGGTGGGAGTATAATCCATAATATCCAAATAGCGCTGTTATTTCCGTGAGACATGATAACAGCACAGAGCGTCTCATTCAAGTGACTGCTCTATGCTCTCTAGCTACCTGGTGGGTGGAGACCTGCGAGTGGGGTGGTGGGCGGGAAAATTCAAACTGAATGTGACGAAACGGTTTGTTACGTCACAACGGAGCTGAGTTTTAACTGGCGCAATCTGAGACTCAAGGCAGAGGACATTCAGAAACCTGTATCTCACTCAAAACAGCATGGATGGATTTTTTTCCAAGTTTGTATGCGTGTGGGAGCATCAGAGACCCAAAATAACACCCCAAAACCCAGAAAAAGTGAGTTTTTCATAATACGGGCACTTTAAATTTTGCATGCATGTATCAGTTTTAAACAAGATTAAAACCCACCAAATAGCCTACCATCGTTGCAGTATTTTACAAATGTATTTTATTACAGCACCTTATATCTACAGGAGAACTAAGTAGTGTTTTTGTATCAACAGCATTTTTTGTGTTTCAGCTATAAAACTTGTAATATAAACCAATGCACTTCTTTGAGCCAAAATGGCGGCCTCTGTAGGTTTAAATTAGGTTTACATGTTGGTTTTGTAATGTAATGAAAATATTTAGTTTTTCCAATGACAGTTTTTTGGGGCCCTTCACACAGGATGGTTCAGTTCTTGCAGTCATTGAGGAACAGATTTTTTTTTTTCAAACACAAGAACGTGTGCTGTAGTTACCAAATGCATGTGTCCTACAAAACACATTATCAGAGACTGTTTTCCTGTCATCATCATGCCCTATGATAACCTCTCTCTCTATCCCTCTTTCTCTCTCTCTGTTTTGCATTTTTTTTTCTGGTTGGCACGTATTGCATAACGGAACAGGTTTAATCTATAAGGGCTCTGGATGTGCAGAGTATACTGCAGCTCGCAAGCACGAGTAAGTTCACAGCATCAGTCCTGATGGGACGCCTTCACATTCATATTCTTTAACAGAAGCTTTGCTTTTTTGGTGTGCTGCAGAGAGGGCATTGACAGTACGCTCCACTGTCTCTAGTTTTGCGTTGCAGTATGAAATTATGCTGTATCATTATTTTCTTATAATGTTAAGAAGTCAAGGAATCACAATTAGGGATGGGTACCGAAACCCGGTATTAAACTGGCCCCGGGGCTAAATTATGAAAGACCGTAGTATCAGTAAGATCTGACGCTATCGGTTCTGCTTTCGGTCCTGGAGAAAAAAATAAAAATAAATGTACTATGTATTCTTGCTTAATAATGTTTTCGTGCACATTTTATCTCACCAAACATTTCTAATTTGCGATTAAGACGTTTGTCTGTGAGATCTGCGAGATCTCTCATGCGCGCCGCGGAGGCTGGCTGTCTGTCAAACACAACCACAACAACGAGCGCGGCGCACGCACACGCATAACAGCACGAAAACTACCGCTTAATACAAAGAGTGACGATGACGGATAGAGCAAAACATTCAAAAGTGTGGTTATACTTCACTAGAGTTGATGCAGACAACGCTCGTTGTCATACAGGTAAGTGCAACAAGATGTTTGCATGTAAGGGCGGAAACACAAACAATCTGTCAAAGCATCTTTCAAAAGTGTATTACGTGCAGAAAGAAGCTGTGTCCCAATTCAAGGGCTGCGACCTTCTAAGCATACAACCTTAAAAGGGGAGCACTCTGTCTTTCAAGGTGGCAGCCTCAGAAGTCCGCGAAGAGAACTGAAATGAGACAGTCTAACCCTCGGAGGACCTATAATTTGCGTCACCTGTTGCACGCGCCCACCGCGCCTGTCAGCAGGACACAGCGGAGACGTTTCTGACTTATTTAAATAAACATGGAATCAAAAAAATATTCATTTATTTTAGAAAATATGACACGTTGATGTAGATTAAACTATTCAACAGTATATAAAATTAATCAACCTTAGAAATACGCAACATAAACAGAATAATATTAACACAAGTCACAGCCTCAAGTCGCGCTGCTGTGACGCAATCGGTCTTAAAATACGTCCTTAGAAGGTCGCAGCCTGAAAAATTCAACCATCATCTCTGGTGGTTGCCGCATCAACGTCAGGCATGTATGCTAAAATCATGTTGAATCAACATTGTTCACGTCATTTAAAATAAATGTACAATCTCCCTAATTGGTTTGCTTACCTTACGTTGAAATTCTGTTGATTTCTTTTGGGAGAAATGCTGAACGTTATGCATTCAACATATTTTCTACTTCTTTTTAAAATCCCAAATAAAGAAAAATCAGCATGTAAACATTTATTTAGCTTAAATATCCTATTTAGAGTATTTTTTCTGCAGCTTTCACGCTGGTGCATTAATAAATATATGTATAATATTTAGAAATGATATCCAGAAATTAATTTGTAATAATGAAATGCAGATACATAATTAACTTAATCATGTGAACATAGGTTCGTGATCAAATGTTAACATTGGCCAAAGTACCGATAAGAATACCGTTAAAGCACCGGACCGTTAAGCAGTACCGGTAAGAGTAGTAATACCGTTAAAACCTTAACGATACCCATCCCTAATCACAATCATGGTTCACAATTTAAATGTGTTCAGTGGCAAACCCTATATGCACTTTACTATAAGTGGTGTTAGCTGGTTAATGAACTATGATCGCTTATCTGCCTGTTAAACAGGCCACAATGTAAAGGATGAAAGCATCTGCCAAATGCGTAAATGTAAATGAAAGTTTATCTAAAGAAAGACTTCAAGCCTTGGCCTTTTTTAATTGATGCTGTTGCATTTGTGTGCATTGCAATGATGTGCAATGAGAAATAAAAGATGAAGAAAAGAACACTAGTAATTCACATTTTTTTCATATTAATCAATGTGCCGTGACAACTAACGTGCATTAGATGTATTAATTTATACCACTTTATTACTTTGATATTAAAGAGGGTGTCACATCACAGTTTTGTGAGTGTAGATTAGCGCTTGTTGTTTGTCGTTTCTACAATCACAAATGCAGACATGGTTTTATGTTTTTGTATCCTTGCCTTACCAATCTGTTACGTCCTGCTCAAGCCGCACTGGCAAATTGTTGATTGATCAGCTTGGCCATCTGCATTTTATGGATCAGATTCAGCTTGTATTGATAAGGTAGTAAAGAAGATATTAACTCCTGTCCTTGCATTGGGAGCTGATCTTCCAGATATGGCAAGGTGCGTCATATTTTCGACTGACAATAGAGCTATTCAGGCCAATCAGCGAACTGTTTAGCTGGCCAATTGGAGCACACCTTGCCTGTCAGAATGATGAGCCTTAAGGCTGAGGTATACCTTTTTTCCCCGTCCGGCTCGCGCGCAGCGTCCGCACAGCTTTCCAAGTTTACTCCCCGCGGCTACACGCGGACGGCCGCGTTCGACACTATACGCAATACAAATGTTTTTTTATTCCAATTATTACTCTTAACAGGCCGTCAGGGCAGCACTGATTTGGCGACATTTACTGTACATTAAAACATTAGGATAGCAGGGTTCCCGCGGGGTCTTAAAAAGTCTTAAAAAGTCTGAAATTTAGAAAGTTAAATTTAAGGCCATAAAAAGTCTTAAAAATGGCCAGATTTTCACCCTAGGTCTTAAATTTAATTAACCCAAGTCTTAAATTTCTTACCTCCATTTATTCCCGAAAAGGTTGTCCGAAAAAAAATAAAATGGTAAATTAAAATGCTGTAGAACTAATCAGTGACGGAGGAAGAATGTATTTGATGGGTGGGCCTCTAAAAAGAAAAGTTCTGCACTTTGAGTGTCA
Organism: Paramisgurnus dabryanus; assembly: GCF_030506205.2. Classification (NCBI taxonomy): domain Eukaryota; kingdom Metazoa; phylum Chordata; class Actinopteri; order Cypriniformes; family Cobitidae; genus Paramisgurnus; species Paramisgurnus dabryanus. Next base: position 24,743,514 of record NC_133350.1, on the reverse strand, counting down.
CTGAATGTCTCTTCAATCCAGTTTTTAATCATTATTTTTTAAAGAGAATACAAATGTAGGCTATTATAATCCACGCAATTCATGCCATAAGCTATATTTCAGATGTTGTGATCCGACTGTATACTGTAGGTTTGGCGAGAAAAATCTTTTCTGTGTTAATTTAACCAACTAGCCCGTGGCTTACCAGAGCATTTGCAAGGTTCTGAAACAGAGGACCCAGAAGCGAAAAAATCAACACTGCTTTATTAAAAATCAACTTAAACAGTCAGGCCGTCAAGTCCCGCGCCATCAACAATGAGTCAACTTTAGTGTTACACAGTTTTCATATGCAGCCTACAAATGCGACCTCTGGAGGCTACAGCCTTCGGATTTAGAAACGGCCTTGTTTGCAACACACAACAAACCACGAACAGCCTTTTTATAGTAAATTTCCTTTTCATTTCATTATTGTGTAATTAGAGAGGGGAATAAATGCGATGGCGGTATAATGCATATTTATGCACATAACGTATGGGTGGAGAAAGTGTAAAACATGTTAACAAGCCACATATCAGCAGCTGACCATACTGATCTTCCCATATTAGTGGATTTTATTTGTCAAACAAAAAATAAAAAAAAATAAAGATATAATAAAAATATAATGTTTTGAGAATTTCTGAGATCATTGTGCCGCTTTGGTCTTAAATTTCACTCATAATGGTCTTAAAAAGGTCTTAAAAAGTCTTAAATTTGACTTGGTGAAACCTGCAGGAACCCTGGATAGGTGTAGAAAAGTAACCGATCCACCATGCAAACACAGTTTAAAACAAACAACAAGACAACAAAGAACAGGAATCAAACATTATGGTAACAAACATGCTCCACAGCTTTCTGGTCTTGGAAGAAGTAAAGGTTAAAGAAGAAAAACGATTGTGTGTGTGCGCAAATGCTGTCTATTTCCTTTGTATAATTGTTTGTAGTGGAGTGTCCGGTTTAAATATTTTCACGCACATGTGCTGTTGTACGTGGACTGTACGCGCACTGTCCGCGCAGTCTCAAATTTTGGGCTGCACGCGGCTCCTGATGACGAAAATGACGTCATGCGGACGGCGCACATACATGGACGTTCCTAGTATACTTTCGGTTTTAGGTAGGGCATGGAGAAGCAACAATAATTTATGTGGAAATGTGGAAAATGTCTCTTGAACCATAAAACATGCGAACACAGTGTATTACACCAAATGCACAAAATAACGTTGTTTTAGCATTGAAATGAACCGTACATTGAAATGCAGTTGTCAGGAACAGGTAATATAACTGAGAAGGTAATATAAAACATTAGCAATGCATTAAACTTTATGTAGAAATATTCATTATATAATATGAAATACACCGTGTAAAACAAGTACATCACTGAGTTCATCTCGTTCTACTAAAATGAGCGAGCTGACAAGACAGATTTGTGAAAACCAGAAGCCAGCTACAACTCTCTCACAGCTCTGTACCTGCAAATGGAGAAGCTCTCCAGTCATCACAAATCTCTTCAACAGCTCACTGATTTGGTCACTTCTGAGAAAGGTCAACAGTAAAGGGTCATTCACACTGAAAGCAATTTGAAGAGACCAGAAGAAACTATTTTCAATGAGCTTTGACACATGACAATAATATTGAGTTTATTATGCAGTTAGTGAAGCTCATGTGAAGATCACCTTTAGTGCAGTTGACTGTATAGACCAGGGGTTCTCAAAGTTTACATTCAAAGGTCCAAATCTGAATTCTCATCATTTTCATAGGTCCGGAAAAACTTTATGTAAATCATTTGTTTATGTAACAAATCAACACACATAGTTTGGGAAAAACATAAGTGTATTTTGCATTTAAAGTAAAAAATTTTTTTAAAACATAAACACAAGAAATATGCCAAAAGTAACCAGGTGCAAAATACAGAGCAACCTAATTAGAGAAATGGCACAGTATGTTCTCCATCAGATGCATAAACCGTGGCAAAAAAGGTGTGGTTGGTAGGCAGAGACACTGACCAAAATTAGGGGTGCACCTATAAATTGGCTGATGATGCTTGCTATGCTTCTCAATGAAGTACGGTGAACTGCCGCTACATCCAAAAGCCAGGGGGCGCTCTCGGGCAGAAACTTAATATGCGCTGCAGACGAAGAACCAGAAACACGCAGCTCCAGGAAATGTCTTAAGGATATATTTATATTGCTGTTCTTCAAACCTTTTCAGGTATTTTCATGATAATAAAGAATATGTATAATGATTATGTTTGATGAGTGTTGCTTTTTCAAATGCATGTTTTAAATGAATTAAACCAACAGTGATTTCAGATTGATAAGGACTTACTGATCAAAAGCCGTAGTATATGAAGTAGCTGTTTATAATATCTGGGTGTGAGGCTACAGCGTCATACAGGAAATTTTTAAATAACTCGTTTTATTTTCGGACCGGGAATATTCTTAAATCTAAAAAGAAAAAGAAAACTAAACGAATGGTTTACAAGTTTAATATGCATTTGTAAAGTAGCAAATGCACACATTTAATCAATCACATAGAAATTAATGCACTTGTAATATGAATTGGATGCGGGTCCGGATCAAGTTCCCGTCGGGTCCGGATCCGGACCGGAGTCCGGACTTTGAGAACCCCTTGTATAGATGCTGGTTGATTATGTGTCACCCCATTCCAAACGACCCCAAATAATAGTTGTGCTTGACTTCATGTGGCGCTGTGCTGCCTGATCGGTTTATGACTTTAAATAACCTCACAAGAGATTTAAAAGCATATTACAAAGCTATAGAATTGCTCTTTTGTTACTTTAATGTCATGTGCCAATCTGATTTCGCAGCGCCACATTAATTCAAACGCACTTACAATTGCAATGAACTCCATTGTGCTCACTCTGGTAAGGAAGCTTGCATATCTTTTGGACTTTATTCAAAGCAATCGCATCATAATGATGTTAACGTACTTGGGTCCAGATCAAAAAGTTTAGTGTAAGTGCAGCCAAGCAAGGGAAAGTGTGGAGAGGGAATTATCGCACACGGGTACGATTGGGTACAATTAAGTACAATGTGAGGACGCCCTCAACCTAGCTGTCACCCTTATAAGCACTATATTTTAAAGGGACACTTCACCGATTTGCATTAAGCTTTGTATAGTTAGAACCCCAGACATGTTTTTGAATGGGCATGCATAATTTTCTCACTTGCCACTGAGACAGAAGAAATACAGATTTCAGTGTTGCCCTTCCTTCTTTCAATGATGTAAAAATCATCATTTTGCATCATTGAAAGAAGGAAGTCCAATATCTTTGTTGAGGGGGTGAGACTACAAACACCCCTTTTCTCGGTCAAATAGGCACCAAATTCTAAATGTATGTTACATTTCGACTACAAATATGACATACTTTCAATTAAGATGAATGTTTCTATGGGTGAAATGCTCCTTTAAGTTGTGCTAGCAGGCATGCTAGCCACTACACCACAGTATCTCCATGCCAATTCTTTCTTAAAATAAGACATTTGTAAAAGTAATCTGATCTTGGTTAAATTAGGGATGCCATAATTCTCAATATAATATTGAACTGTTTTGTACAACCTCCACGTGCAATACACGCATGTTGTGGATTGCGTTTTTTTGTTTTATGTGTCCAAATCCGTCCGTTTTATTATTCCCTGCACATCTGTTCTTGTGTCTGCAAATCCACGTGCCTCCTCGCAAGTAAATATCAAGTCACTATGGGCTACAAGCGGCCAATTATGCATGCAAAGCTGGGGTCAGATTTCACACATGCTCTACCATGGCGAGCGCAGAAGAGAGGAACCAATGCAAGGCTGCTCCGCCATCTTTTAAATCTGTAGTGTGGGTTAATTATTTGAGCAAGTAAATTATCACATACAAAGTCAATGCAAATAGGTGTGAATTTGCGTGGGACGATTCAAATGATGCGATCGCTAGGGATGGGCACGAGTACTCGATTGCTCGAGTACTCGAACGTGGCATCGATGATCGATCACGAAAACGATGATCATGTGGGTTTATTTATTTATTTATTGTGGATATGGCGGCATTTGGGTGTCTGGTTAGCGTTACGAGCGCATGTGGTAGTAAAGACTGGGTCTGGAGATGCGTGTTTGACATCGTGTCGAGCTACGCAGACCGACGTATGACATCAGTAGCATTACCATGCGTGATTCAAAAACAAACAGATTCCGCGCGACCGCGCATCAGCAACCCGCCGGTCTGCGTAATGCGCGGCAGCCCGCGAGCCCGCGAAGCCGGTCACACCTCACATCACTGAGGCACTATGGTTTAAAAGGATGCCGTGATCTTCGGAAATACAGTCAGTCAGTTGCAAAATGTACAGCGCCGTCAAAAGTTCAATGGGTTATCATCTCATATTTAAACATCAAATGTCAAGAGATACCAGAGAGCCATACGAGCATTTACATTACATCTTGACTGAGGTAAGAGGACGACACGACACAGCTAAATGCTAAAATGCTAGCAAAACACTTAAAGCTGCTTAATGTTATGAAGCTTGTGCTTTGACTGGACGTGTTTAAAAGTGCGCTGTTTATGATGCACATCCACAAAGGGAGTTAAACTTTCTTTTTTTTAGATAACTTAGTTGAAAACTTAGTTGAAGTCTTGCATTTATGCAGATAGATGCACGTTGTACATTTATGTTGTATAAAGGCTTAATATTATGCAGAGCGCTTCGGTTTGTGTTTGTTAACCCTTTAGTTTCATTCCATCACGCAGCTTTTCCTGTTAGAGGTTTCTGTTAAAAACATTTAATTCATTAAAACTCCAGTATGTGTTCATTGTTATGTCATATTTTCTTAGAAATTAAGTTTTATTTGAGTGTTTTTCATAAAAATATTTTCATTTTCACCATGACGTGTACGCCCCGCCCCTTTGATTGCCCCGCCCCCAGTTAATCGAGTAATCGTTCTTCAGACCTATGGATTAATCGAAATGAAAAAATGACATAAATGCACATCCCTAGCGATCGCGTGCTATTTGCCTCGTGTTCCCACAACTTGAAAAGTTTAAACTTAATTTGAAAATTCACATGACACAAAGTTAAATCCAAAGTTTTATTTAAAACGGCCAATTAATGTGTTCAAGTTCATGTATGTTTATTTTCCAAATTGATTAAATGTATATTTTTTACATTTACGTCAAACAAAGAAAATTGCAATTAAAACCGTTTTGTTCTTCTTAACCATTTGCTGTTTCTGTTGCCTAAGCATAAAATAATGTTAAACACTTTAATGGCTAAATCCAAACAGTACTGAGGAACGTATTGAACTGTGGACTAACTGTATTGTTGCATCCTTAGATTAAATAAGATTTTATGATTCACAAATGTGTCAAAGCTCCTTGTTACTTGATTTGGCTCTTATATAAGATGTTTATAGGCACAGGAGAAACAAAATATGAGAACCTTTTGAATTACTTATTTAAATGTATAAATGCATATATTAGCAGTATGAAAGATGTGTTATTTGCATAACGATACTTTATGCAAGACACATGACAGAGTGTTTTAATGCCCCGTCAATCATAGAAACCCTAACTTGCATCGGTTGGCAAAGGATTCGTGGTTGCTAGGTAACATCAGACCATTAAGTGCATGGTATGTGATGACGTCCCACTGTGGGACCAGAAGCATCTTTCTTTATAAGAGTTATGAATGCTGCAAATGTTTCTGCTGTTTATGTTTGCATAATTGTATAAGGCTTTTTCATCTCAGAGTGTTAGATCAGTGTAGGGTTGCCCTCCTCTGTGATTATTTGTGACTCATTGAGTGTCTGATGTTTTTCCTTGTATTTTCTTATAATAGTGCCTATCATCATTTTCCACCTACATGTCTCCATCTTCTGCAAAGCCCTTGATGGCTTTGTTTTTAAATTACAGGGTGAACAGAGGTGTATCATGCTCTTGTTGTAATGTACCTTACATGTACCTTTGCTCCTATTTATGCTTATCTTTTCTGCTGTGACTATGTTCCACAGTCAATTTAGCCAGGCGTGAGTAGTAGTTTTTTTAATGTATGTGATCAGGTGGTGGTTAAGAAGATCTAGTATTTAGGCTCCAAAACTGAGATTCTTTGAATCAAAAAGTGCTAAGGGAAGACAGATTGGGTACCAGGACATTGCTGGTGAAAATTAGGCACCGTTAATGTTTCCCACTTTGGAAAGGGATAACTGATGTCTACCATTTGGCTAAATTAATGGTCTAGTTATTATCAGCTACAATGTTTTTTTAAAACAAATGTGTTATTCTAAAATTCAAGCATTCTTAACTCTTTCACCGCCAGCGTTTAAAAAAAAAAAGTTGCCAGCCAGCGCCAGCGTTTTTCATGATTTTCACCAAAGTTTAATGCCTTCCAGAAAATGTTCTTCTTTAAATATATAAACATACAATATACCAAATGAAAGAACAGACCCTCTGCTTTCAAACAAAAAAAAAACGTTTCATCCTACCTTCAGTGGTTCTTTTGTAATCAGCTTTTGAATATGGGTAGGTTTCTGCAAAACACCACATTTTGAGCAAAAAGCAGAGATAATTTAATTTTTGTGACGGACTTTTCATTGAGATCCCATTCAGAGCGATCTTTAAAACAGACACGGACATGCAGCCGCTTGCCATAGGGCAATACTTCCGGGTTTAAAAAGTTGCGGAAAGACGGAAAATCTCGTCATTGGCGGGGATAGGCTTGTTGCGATAGTCGGTGAAACGGTGATTACCGGTGCTTCAGCCTCTCACCGGTTAGATCACTTGCCCACCGCGACACCGTCTTTCACCGTCGTTTTGATATTTTTTGTAATTAAATCATTTAGTTTCGTTAGAGAGGGCAAAAACTTACAACTGAATGTGTCTTCTGTCTGAATCCAGCGGAGCTGAACGCGCGTCACAGAGCAGCGGCTGCGGGTGTCAGATTTTATTTATTCCTGTCAGACTGCGGCAAACAGATGATGGCAGAAGCCGCGTGCTTACTCGTTTTTGTTATAGTATACATATGATGTTTAATATAAGCGAGATCATTTTGTTGTTGTGTTTTTCATTAAGAATAATAATAAACCCATCATTCAAACAGCGCTTTATGGAGGAATAGCCGGTTGCACTGCTTGGGACTGGCGGGTTTCTGTCAGAAGTATCTCCGCACATTGAGTCAAGCACTTAAACCAGCTGTTGCACTCGCATTTGCACGCATATTCATACGCGATTTAACGCAGTGTACGCAAGCGCTTTATTATAACAGTTGCATCTAATTCAAAAGTGAAAGTAAAATGCGCACGTCTGTATGTGAATTTATGAGCCCCTCCCACCCGGTGAAACCGATATAACCGGGTTTGTCACGCGCTGATTAACCGGTGGGAAAATTCTGTCACCGCAACAACCCTTGGCGGGGAAGCGTTTTCTCTTAATTGACGAGATATCTCGTCAATGGCGGTGAAAGAGTTAAAGGTCAAATGTGTAATTTGTTATTAAATCCCTCTAATATTCCAAATTAATATTGACAAAACAACTTTTTATAGCAACTTTAGGATAAAGTTAGCCAATTGCTAACGATCCGTTCTGGACCTGACGATGATGAGCTGTGCTGCCTCCTAAAGTTTAAATTCTTTTCATTTGACATAGCATCTTAAAACCCGACGCTTGAGCGTAAAATGTTGCAAAAGGCCCATTGTACTTTAGCATAGGTCCTACACTGTAGTCTCTAGGCTATGCGTCAGTTTTCATTCATACTTCCGCAATGTTGTCCGTGTTTGTGTAATTACACATTTAGACCACTAGTAGAGATTATCCATAGGTGTAACTCACAGTAGCAGTGCAGAAGCAGCATCTTGTCCAGTTAACCCACAATAGAAGAAGCAGCAGCTTGTTATGAATGTTATCTGAGAAGACCAGCTGTGATGAAGGTAAATGGACAGAGACTATTGTTGCAGCTCAAATTATCACTCCTCAGCTTGGCCCATCTTTGTTTTACTATCATTAGCCTCTTTCACACAGTAATTCTGGTAAATTACCATGAATTTACCAGTAAATACACAAATATGCGGTTCACACACACAGTGACATTCCGTCTTTTTACCAGTAAGAGATCATTCACACATCGGTATCAAATATTCAAATATTTTTTTGATTTGTCGGGAGTGGTTCTAGCAGACTAGTCACAGCACTTGGGGGGCATGCACACCAAAGCTTTTACACCCGCGGCCAGTGTATATTTTCAGTTGTTTCCAATGGAAGCGTGGATTTTTCAAAAATGCCAGCACCTAGCGTTTTTTCCGCACTGAAACCCGCCACTTTTTCCGTGCTCAGCGCCAACAGTTGAAAGATATTCAACTTTGGGTGAAAAGCTCAGCTTGTCAATGTTAGTTCGCACATGGCCATCCAATGACAGTGGAGGAGGGGCTGGACAAATATCACAACAACCAACCGGCGCATTGTACAATGACTGATAAACAAAGCAGAGAAGTATCACAGCAACCAAAGCGTTTAGCTGAAGAAAGCTGGCTCTCAGCTGAAAATACAGCTGGCATTCGGCATCCTCCAGGCGTTTTCAGCCTTGTTTAAAAGCTTTGGTGTGCGCAAGCCATTACAGGTGCGCGTAAGGCTACGCAGAGCTATGCACAGCCTACACATAGGCTACAATGTAGCTATTGCGTAGGTCTAGGGCTGTGACGGTGGCAAATTTTTACCACCGCGGTGGAACCATCCACAACAACCGCCGGTGTTGCGGTGGTGGGGTCCATGGGGGGGTTAGGGTGGTTTAAATGGTGAAAGAAAATAAAGTTTCACTAAATGCGCTTCCTGATGCGCGCGACTTTAACCTGGTAAAATTTTTATTTCACAACAAAAGACAAACGTGATGTGTATGTATCACTGTCACTGGAGACCAAAAGAAACTAAAGCAGACGCACAACACAGTGACATGGCTAAACTCCAACGTGCTGAGTTATGCTAAAATCCACCAGTTTAGTGGAAACGCCATACATGGTAATGTAGCGGAGATTTGTGTATTAACATAAAACAATGTATAAATTTGTATCTTAGGCTTTAAATTACTGTACAACTTTTGTTATTATTATTTCACGTGTAAAAAAAACTGCAATTTTTACTTATTATTTTGTTTAATCATTCACCTGATATGTGACGTCACACAACCGCCGGTGGCACTTCACCACTGCGGTGGCATTGCACCACCGCGGTGGTGCGGTGGTCATGACAACCGTCCCACCCCTACGTAGGTCCTATGCGGAACGTTCCAACATGTCCATTTAGCTCGCATTTACATAGAAAAGCGATACAAAAGCGCATTAGCCTTTAGTGGCTTTGCTAAACAAGCTCGCAGTCCGCCACTCAAAGGAATATTCCATTTTCATAAAAGAAAAATCCAGATAATTTACTCACCACAATGTCATCCAAAATGTTGATGTCTTTCTTTGTTCAGTCGAGATGAAATTATGTTTTTTGAGGAAAACATTGCAGGATTTTTCTCATTTTAATGGACTTTAATAGACACCAACAATTAACACTTAATTCAACACTTAACAGTTTTTTTCAACGGAGTTTCAAAGGACTATAAACGATCCCAAACGAGGCATAAGGGTCTTATCTAGCAAAACGATTGTCATTTTTGACAAGAAAAATAACAAATATACACTTTTAAAGCAGAACTTTTGGTTTAGGTCCGGTCCAGCGCGACCTAACGTAAATGCGTAGTGACGTAGGGAGGTCACGTGTTACATATATAAAACGCACATTTGCGGACCATTTTAAACAATAAACTGACACAAAGACATTAATTAGTATCAATTGACATACAACAACGTAGGAACGGTTCCCTTTCTCAACACTTGTAAACACTGGGGCGGAGTTTCGCGTTCGTCCTCTGTGACCTCTTGACGTGATGACGTATTGCGTCGGGTCACGATAGCTCATGACGACCGGATCTAAACGAGAAGTTGTGCTTTAAGAGTGGATATTTGTTATTTTTCTTGTCAAAAATGACAATCGTTTTGCTAGATAAGACCCTTATGCCTCGTTTGGGATCGTTTAGAGTCCTTTGAAACTCCGTTGAAAAAAACTGTTAAGTGTTGAGTTAAGTGTTAAGTGGTGGTGTCTATTAAAGTCCATTAAAATGAGAAAAATCCTGCAATGTTTTCCTCAAAAAACATAATTTCTTCTCGACTGATCAAAGAAAGACATCAACATTTTGGATGACATGGTTGTGAGTAAATTACCTGGATTTTTCTTTTAAGAAAATGGAATATTCCTTTAATGTCCGTTTGGGAACTGGGATGTGAAGTATGTTGCACAGGTAAAACAAGCCTACTGTTAACTACTGTTGCACTGTACAGGAAATTATGTACCCAAATGATTCGGTCAGAATATGTAGGGTTACACCACTACTAAAGACTGAAGTAAAATATGTGCATGACGCCAATTGTATCACAGATTTGCATTTATGTAGTTAATACAGACACAACAAGGAAACATTCTCAAAAACATGCACTTTGAAACCCTTCTTTCAAAGTTTGCGTTTTCAAAAACTCAAATTGGCATTGTCGTGTCAACAAACAGCCAAATCCCATAACATTTTCAACCGTAAATGGGAATTTACCCCTCAGTAGAAAGTGTACATCCATATAAATGTTAAATTGGATTCTTTAATTTCAGGTTACGCTCTGTCAAGTAGCCCTCATGTTGTTGTGTGTGTCTCAAAGGGCTGCAAATATATAAGAGTAATTGATTGTGTTGAGTGCTCTTACATAGTCTCCCTTTCCCTCTCTCATGCTTTCTCTACGGTGATTCAGGGCTACTTACCTGCTATTACTAATAAGGTTGTAATAAAGCTTGTTTAGATTGCAGGGTGCATTTACCCCGCTGGGATACAAATCTGATGAGCAAGAGTCCATAGCTTGCCTTCCTGTGAACCGTTTGCTTTTTTCTACTGTAATTAGAGAGAGAGAGGGCGAATGGGTTAAGAGATTGTACAAAGCCAGAATGTACCAAAGAGATGAAGAGGCGGCTGTGTTTTTTTACCTGCAATGCAGTGCTGGCTTCCCACAGCCAATCAGAGCGTGTGCCACAGAATAAAGGGGTGGGCTTTTGTTGCTGACGGCAGTGGAGGGTGAGAGATACAGAGAGAGAAAGTGAGTGGATGGCTTCAGCTTTTAAGCATTCAGCCTCAGTGTGCATCTGTGTGCACTGAGGTGGCCCTCTGGTACATGGCTCTGTCTCTGGCCTGCCAACCTGTGTCACCTTCATTAGCACTGTCTCTCATGGGCATCCGAGCATCCTGCAGGTAAGAAAAAAACTTGCATGGTTGCATTCATCCTCTGTATCTCTATGGAGTATGCATGTGCTGTGCCATGTGTGTAAACGCTTGGACTTGTAAATAAGTGCACATTGTGAGGCTTTGAAACGTACTACGTGAGAATCACATTTATGGTTCAATTACAAATATTTTTGTTTGATTTTAAACTCTGTTATTATGTTGTAATCTGTCTGCATGTAAAGTGTTTTCCAAACCAAATTCATGACTTTTTACTGTAAAATTAAACCGTGTTGCACCTATGTCTGCCACCTTGACTTGTCAAACTCATTTCGGCCATGCAAGTACGTCCTTGAAGATACCAGTTCTCCTTGAATTTTTCAAGTGTAATTCAGCCTTTCACAGAGCCTGGCTTTGATAAATTTGGCAATAGGAGAGATGCAAACAGCTAGGGAGAAGTATTGAATGCATGCTGATCTGCTAGCGCTTGTACATCTCTCCCTTCATCTGAATTTGCAGTCCCCACATGCGCTGTTTAATTGTTTGACACGCACTTAAGCCACGCAATAACGAATGCGACAGAGGTACTGTTGGAAGTTGCCAAGTACCTGTATTGTGGATGACATCCATGCAGTTTAAGGTTATCTGAGGCAAACCACAGGTGGGAGAGAAGTCCCACATTGCAGTTTTTGTATTAAATAAAATCGACCTTTTTTGTCTACGGGCTGCATTACTGCAATGCAGTCTGCACGCCAATAGAAACAATAGTTGCACTGAGATGGTTTATAGCTGGACATTTCTTCTTGTTGTTGTTTTGATGCACGCGTGAGTCCTCTGACACAAGACAACAGAATGTCAGATGTGTTGTGGTTGCTGTGTGTGTGGGTTGAAAAACTTCTGAAGGCTGAGCTCTGTATTAAGATTGAATTTAACCCTCTGTGCGACAGACCTTTTTCGCCCTCCTACTCACGATGCAAACACTAAGGCACAGACGCACACAGCCCTCATGTTTTTCTCTCGCCGAATGTATTAGAGAGGATGGCTCGCGTCAAGTTGAATAGTCCAGGCTTGTTGCTAAGGATTGACGCTTTTAATAGAATCCACCCTCTTGCTGAAAAACAACTTAATAGAGGAAATTATAGAGATTTGATTGA